>NW_026712358.1:1562179-1759772 GCF_030504385.1 Musca domestica
TGGCCTAAGAAAACAATAGCACTCAACCTCAGCTGTAGTCATATAAGTCATGTTTTCTATAAAAACACAAAACACTTTAACTACCCCAGTTGGTGGGTGGACAGAACTGCGTGGCTGCGTCCTACTAGGCCTCGTCCCTCCGCATTGAGTATGTACCGGATGGTTTGAAGGCAATCTCTTGGAGGAGAGGGTCGAACATTGTTTATGGTGCCATAATACGTTCTCCCCTCCTTCTTGTGGGTGTCGAGGTTATTGGCAAATGTGAAAAATCCAGGTTAGGCGGCGGGAGCACAGAGACATTATCGGGCGTTGTGGTGACCAAACCACTGAGTACAATCAAAGTCATTTCACCTTGATGAAAGGGGTGGAGGGGCTGGCCAGCCAGGGAGCAAAATCAATGCCTATAACACTTTCTTCTAGCAACCCAATCCAAGTGAGCGGAGACGGAACCTTGAAGGTCTTAAGACTATGCCATGGACATTCGAATGATGTGTTGGAATAATATAAAGGGGATATTGGACGTTCGCTTTAATCGCATTACATACAGGCAAACACAATCAAGCAATACAAATTGTTGGTAATGTCCACAATGGGCCTTAGGTTCAGTTGGTGGAGGAGGCCGTTATGGCCGTTACACCTGCATGCAATCTACATCAATTAGAAAGATTGCCAGGAAGTCGAGGAGCTATTTACGCTGAATAACTGAACAACAAAGGAATGTGGAAATATTCGTTGTGCATTGATGTCGATGTTTGTGACGATTGTTTGATAATAGAGTGGGTCGAGTGAAATGATAAACGATTGACGTTGCACATAGCTGAGGAAATACTCTATTTTGTCACACTTGCACATTTTAATAAATGCATCCAAACTAGATCGGTTGCAAGGAAGTGTGAGGCCCATAAAATTGGCAATGAATACGTCGATTTTAAAATAATAACCAAATAAAATGACGGGTGTTGTTTTTCATTGGAAATCCACACCTCCTGTTATTATACCCATATGGAAGCCATATGGCGAGAGAGGGTATATATCATTTTATACGTCCAAAACGTGCCTCGTCGAAATAACGATTTTAGACACTAGGTCTCTTTGAACCAAATCCATTTCAGGGCATTTGGGGTCGATCTAGCGATGTCCGTCCGTCCATCAGTCTGGCTGGTGCACACGATAACCCTCGAAGGGAGTATCCGATTTGGTCCAAACTTAGTACATCGTAATATTACTATTAAACTTAGATCGAGTTCGTAGATGGGCAATATCGGCCTACTCCTTCTGGTACCTCCCCCACAAAAGATCAACATTTTCCAAAATATATGTTACTGCACAGAAAGAGATAACCCCACAAAGGGTCAAAATTTTTAATAATTTTAACTCTTATTAAATGTGATGTAAGAGTCCGATTGTCTTCAAAATAACCCATGGTCTGGTGTGAAGATGGAATATATCGGTCCCTTTTAGTGGTACCCCCCATAAATGGTCAAAACTTTGAATATCCATGAAACTCATAAAACGCGAAATTAAAATGCAATTCCATTCAGACTTGGTCCAGATGATAGAGATTGGACCATTTATCATCAAAGAAATCGAAATAAGCATTCACCTCTCATTAAATTTCACACACACAAACATTTTTTTCTGATATAAGATCTGTTGTGAAGACGATATATATCTGCGAAACCCTTCTAGTACCTCACCCACAAAGATCCATAATTTTCGATATTTTTATCTGTCGTAACTTGTGAAACTGGTCAGCGATTTTTTACTACTAAAAATTTCTCTTAATCAGAAACCTGGGATGTATACGGAATTTATGATTTCGAATAAAATTGGATATATATGTTCGATTTTCTTGTAATTTGCCATACCAACATTTTTATCTGTATTAGATGAAGTATGAAATGGATTGCTTCCGTCGTCTATATCTGAAACTTCACGGACATTTCAACATTTTCTAAAAATTATCACATATCGCATATAAAGTGAAGGAAGTAACCAATATAGTCCAAACATGGCACGTCGCAATATTTAGGACCGATACCAAATGGACTATATTGGCCTATTCCTTCGGAACCTACTCTATAGAGGGTTAACAGTTTGAATAAGTCAAAATATATTTAAATAATCGAACATTTGCTGAGGGTACACATCTGTCGGCAATAGCGACTGATACTTTTTAACTTGTTTTTTAATAAATAACTAAGATTTGAACAAAACGAGTTTTATTTTATCAAAAGTATATTTTTAATTCTTGTACTTATAATGAATCAGATGTACCTAAACCAAAGACATCCTTCCATAAACAGAAACATAAAAAAGATTAGACAACAGACCTCACCACAACACTCCACTCCACACACACACATGCTATTAGTTACAAAACAATAAAACTTTTTAAAGTTGTTGTAGTTTTTGTCTTAAAGTTTGTTATCATCATTTAATTAATGCCTTCAAGTTTCGTAACAAAACTTATTTAAGTTCGGAGAGTTTAAATCCTTTGTAATGCCTTCTAATGGAATACAATTGTGAAACTATTAACAAAGCTTCTAGCAAACCATAGATTAGCTAGCTCAGTTTACATAAGTGTTAACTTTCCCAAAGCGAAGAGATTCACTTGAAAGCACATCGATACAATTTCCATTAAGACTATCGAGAAGATATCAATGAACATTTACAGTAACAAAAATCAAATTCTTTTCCTACTGCCATGCAACATTTCCCAGAGACACTGGCAATTAATTGGGAAAATTCTTTTCAAGTCGACAGAAAATGTATTTCTAGTATTTATATTTGTATCTGCGTTTTTTGCGTACAACACAATAACGTACATGAATAAATGGGATCTGAAAGGCGTTCGAAGTAATGAAAAATTACAAATTTCAAATATGAATGCCATGTTTATTTTTGTTCACAGGTAATTTACCAAAATGCATTGACATTGAACACAAAATGAAAATGTTCAGGGTCATGGGAAGATTGTGCGAATGTGAAGGGCAGGCGATTTCGAATATGAAACAAGTTGAAATGCCACAATACATTACAACATTTATATGCTTATGTTATTAACTTCTAAGTAATTTAATATATGAGATGTCAGGTTCAATGAAAAACAGTAAGGAAAAGTCAAAAGTCGGACGGGGCCGACTACCCTACGCCATTATGCATATTTAGTAGAGCTCCCGTAACAAAAAAGTTTATATTGGGAATTTTTTTGAAGTAGATAATACCACCCATCAACCTTTGGCTTTAGAGCAGTTATAATTTGGTTTCAGAGGGAACTAATATATGGGAGGCATGTCTAATTCTAAATCGATTTTCACCTAATTTGACGAAGACATTTTTATCTTTTATACCAAATAACATTGTTATAGAGTGCATGATATCACTTCAAGAGGGATTATATTAAAAAAAATATATCGGAGCCGATTTTCACTAAATGGAAACGTACGTCCCAAAATTCACTCCAATGGGCTGATATTAGCCATTTGGTTCACAATAAACCTGAAATCGGATTAATTATATATATGGGAACCGATCTCAATAAAATTTGGCAAAGGTATTTCTGAGCTCTATAAGATGTCATGTACGAAATATCAATGTTGTGGAAGGCATATTACCAAATCGGAAGAAACACATGTATGTGAGCTATAGCTATTTCTGAACCGAAAAAAAATGATTATGGCTCAGAACTTTTTATTTAAAGTGAGTCAATATGCTCGAGTTGTAGTACTCCTTAAGTCTCACGTAACTCTTGCTCGCACGAGGTCATAAGCTTTTTTTCAGTATTTAGTATATTGTTGATTGTGCTTGCAAGACTTAGGGTATTTTTGCATACCACTTTTTTGGAAACTTATGACGGATCCTCTCTAGTGGGGACTCTCACTATCTGTGACGTTTTTTACAAATTACGTTTCCAGGGGAGACTCGTCTCGTCGTGGAGTGACCGACTGGTTGTTGAATTGACTAATTATAGGACTGTATTGATGATTAAGACTCAACCGTCCCGATCCGTTTTAAATGTCATTTATTCCAGAAGTAATTTAAATGTTGTTTTTTTCTTGTCATTGCGAAGTCTACACCACAATATCGCTCGTTTTCGTTGCAGAACAAAATAGGTCTAAGAACTAAAAACAATTTTTTTTAGCTTTGATCGGTCAACCTGATATTATCACCACAACCTGTATTTTCTCTCTCCCTACCACACCCTATGTAAACGGCGTAGTACGATCAAATATTTAGTTCAACATAAATGCCAATCGAGTGGATCATAAATAAATTATTAAACTGTTCTCATTCTGACATTTGTGCTGGGAAATCACAAAATAACGTTCGCAATGAAATTCTATTGAAAATCATGGTAAGCCGACAAGTCAATTTGTCCAATTTTTTACACAATGGGAATATCTACAATAATAACAACAACAACAAGAACAACAGTACGAATGCGAGCGGTAAACGTGTTCGTCCTACAACAAATATCAATTTCATTTTATTAGGAACGCGTGCTCGATTATTTTGGGGAATTGGGATGGCCTTCACAGTCACTTCCAAATGGAATTCTTCAATATTATGGGTGTTCTATGGAGAGCCGAATGAATGGCTGACTTGGCTCAAATAAACATAAACAACTTTGTAAGTTATTGACTGTAGGACCGACCGACCGACCATCTGGGCGAATTTAAACAGTTCGACATTTTGCAGTAGTGTGTGTGAGTGGTGTCATTGCTAGCTACAAAATATATGTATGTATGTGTGTCTACCATAAAAAAGTGAAATTGAGAGAGTATTAAATGCGGCACACACAGACAGACATCGACGTATTTTATTGGGCTCAATTTGGTTTTTCAATTCACCATGAGCTGGGTCTTTGGTACAATCATGTTGTTATTCGATCCCATTCCCGCATGTTGCCCCTTCGGTCCCTTCGCAGTTTGCAGTAACTTACACTCACATTACCCCCGGCCCATGAAACTATATTGGTTTCGATTTGAAATGCATTTTCATCTCCAGTGCCAGGAACAGACTCAGCCTCTGAATGGCATAGACTGGATTGACTGTAGACGTTTTATGTTTATTTCTTTAATCTTAGTTAGAGCAAAAGTCAAATATTTACACGTAAACATTGCCACACACACACTCACACTCAATCTTTTGTGTACACAATCATATTCGTACGTGTGTGCTTCCATGCTGAAAAGTGTTAGCCTCCTGTCGGGTTATTTGTGATGTATTTCGTCCTCTAACGTCCTTGAATGATATTGAAATTTACTCAATTTCCTGATGGCTCAGGAAAGTATTGAGAAAAAGGATATTGCAAATTGTATATTTACACAGAAATAGTAGTAACACACATACGCACACACACACACACCTACACATATCCCTTTTGATTTTTATTGGATTTTTTGAATGCTTCCCATTTATCCATTTATTTACTTTAAAATTGTTGTGGTTAAATGTTTTCGTTTTTGTCTAAATGTTTCCAAATCGTTTGCCTCTCTTTTCCCCCCTTTTGTACACATGAGAATGTGGGCGATTGTGTTGGTGGTTGGTGTTGAACGAAATTAATTGGATTATAAATAATAATGATTACATAAATTTAAGTATATTCTAAAAATTCAAACCTGCTTAAAACTGAAAAGCACAATTTGAATTCGCTATGTATTTAACATAAGTTTTTGTTCAAAATAATCAAAATATAATGGATAATGTTTAGTGTGATTTCAAAATAGTTAAGTGGTATCTTAGTTTTGATTCTTATCAACTCTATTATTATTTTATATAATTTGGTAGTACAAAATAGTGTCATTGCATATTTCGTCAGATGATGGCTCCAATTCTAAGTATACCTCCCAATTTAAGGTATTTTAGCATCCGATGGGTATAATTTTGTTTTACAAAAAAATGTCAATATCGATAAAAACTTTGTACAGTCCCTATATAAAGGTACTGTTTGGTAGGTTTTTCGTTTTCTAAATATAAAAATAAAAATAGATTAGGGCAAATTTTCTTAATTACACCCCTAGTTTCAACATGGTAAAATTCTTTATCGATTTAGGCATGTGAGTCGGCTTTTTCGAAATTTTCAGCACATTTTCTAACTTAATGAGTTATATTTTAACCGATACTATTTTACCAAATACTATTTTATCCAGACTATTTCAGACCCATTTCACGTTCTTAGGGTTGTAGTCTTTCTTTTAAAATAAGAGTATGATATCCGCGTTCTTGCACAAAATATTCACAATTTTATGTAGCGGTGCGTCTTAATATTGTTCTGCAATAGAATTTTTGGATTGGAAATTTCATTATGTGGACAATAGTGCAATGAGTAAAAAAGGAATTATATGTTAGTTTTATGCCTATATTTTATTATTTTGTAGCTACCTGTATATCGGTTAAATATGATACATTTTTACATTTTTTAAATTTTATTGAATGAAAGCAAAAAATATCGGAAATAACATCACATTTTAGAATAAGTTTAGATTTGTTCTAATTGGTCAACTTTGGTACGAATTATGGCCTTCAAACGGGCATTGAAACCTTCACACACTGCCCGAATGTTGCTTTGCGGTATTTTGGCCCATTTCCCGGCGAAGCGCTTGCTTGAGGTGATCGACACTTTGGAATTTTTTAGTGCCAACCTTGCTTTGCAAAATACTCCAGCCACAATAGTAGTAAAATCCGGAGATTTTGGTGCCACGGTCGATTAATAGAAGTGGAGAGCGACCATCGACTTTTATGGCGGCTCACACCATCACCATGGTTGGCGCTTGAGTTCTGGTGACCAACCGAAGGTGCAAATTTTCAGCTGACCTCTTTGGCAAGTAAACACGATCATTTTGTTTGTTTTCAAGCTGCTGGACAACGAATGTTTTCTCATCCGAAAAAACCAAATTCGGCAGTTCACCACTTTCGGCTAAGCGAAATCAATCTTTAGCTCTTTTGTGTCTAAAGAAAGAAATTTCTGTTGCGGTGTAAGTTCCTGCACTTTTTGAAATATCATTGTTCAATATTTGCCGAATGGAATATTGCGATATGTTCAGCTCACTAGCCATTTTTTGGCTTCTTTACTTTTCGAACCATTTCTGGTGATGTTGCTGTTTTCATCCGTCCAGTTCCTTGACGTCGGGCTACGCTACCAGTATCAGTATCAGTAACGAGCGATGGTAAAAGACACAAACGATTTATTCACATTTGAATGCTGGAGTGCTCTAACGATAGCCACTTGTGGTTTTCCAGCCAAATATAAAGAAATCACACAATCACGCTTGAATTCCATGACGAATAACTTTTTTTCTGGAAAATTCTCAGCAAACTGCTTTTCTACGCTTGTAAACAATATAATGAGCTCTCACTGGAATAATTTTAACAGCTGTCGGACGAGTGGCTTCGAAATAACAGCAGTCTGAAGTTAGTTGCAGTTTTTTCATCTCACCCTGTATGTGAGGGATATATCCAATTCAAAGTCTATATTGAAATAATTCGCAAAGATATTTCCGAGCCGTATTTAATATCATTTACCAAATAACGTTAGGACTTAAGTAACAAATCAAATGAACAATATGTATGGGATCTACATCTATATCTGAAGCAACTTTTAAAAAATGTGAAATATTCGCTTTTAGACACAATTCGGACTCAAGTGTTAAATTCCCTCTTATTTGAGGTAATATCACACATTAGGTGCACAGAAAAAGACAAATTGGACGAAGATAAACTTTGACCGATTATCACCAATTTCAATAGCGTTCGTCTCTGGTCCACATGAATGTATCTGGTTTAAATAAATAAATTAAATAAATACGACCTGTACTTTGTTTACAAAAATACATGGACAGACGGAAGAAGATGCACAAATCAACTCAGAATGTGATTCTGTGCAGTAAGGATCTATCTCGCATCCCTCGCATAGAAATACAAAAAGACGCAAGACTGTTGTGTGGTGTATATTAAAAAAAGACGAAACGGACAGTAAAATAAATACTTCAAAAAGACGAAAAATTCTACCGAATAATATTTAATTTTATTTCACTGAAAACGGATGTGTGATGATGCGCTATTTATTTTGTATTTTGGAGGTCTAGTCAAATATTCAATTTTTTTTTGAAGTGTTTGTAGAAAGAAAATTCAATCGCAATAATAGTACAGGTTATTTAAATAGCGCCATATAACGTCTTACATTGGTTAGCTTATTTTAAGCCTCTAGACACTGTTTATAGTTAATGTCGCAAGCTAAATTTTGCATACAATAATCTTTGGAGAAGTTCTATAGAAATACCCGAGAAACTTATGGTAATAAAAAGGTTCTACTTGGGTTTTCATGGCTTCGTTTTAAGTTATGCCGTGCGCTTTAAGCAGCGCTTTAAACAACTAACCCTTAAATGTATTCAAGTTTATTTTCTCTTTTATGTCTCATAGAAATTTACAATGGGCCCAGCCTTTAAGCACCCCCGAACTTTCCGCAGAGTAAACATTTTATTTTATTGTCTTTCGAATAGATTTTGTGTATTTTTAAATTCATTATGGCCCACTAAAATGAATGGCTACAATCTATTAATATGGCTAACATTCATCAAAACACCGTATCCAGATTAGGTTTTATTGCCACAGACACACAAGCCATTATGGCTGGTAGCCCCACAATGTATCGCTCCGCATTTAGTATTGTCTGTTGAATGTCGCCATGTGTACGGTTGTAGGTGTTTGTTTGTTAATCGATTTTCAAACATTTCGTTTACGGCTGAGACACACATACACACGTATATCTATATGGGTGAAGGTGGCTAGCCGACATCAACAATATGGTCATAACTGGCCATTTATCATCGAATAATATACCCGGTCGTTTCGTTTATTGCTTTCGTCGTAATCCTTTGCGTTGGGTGAGACCAAAAGGATTCGGAAGGAGTAGGCGGCGTTTGCGTTGATTTATTTGTACGTTCGTAAAAATGGTGTATGAGTGTGTCTGTGGGATCTTCTTTGATGATTTCAAAATGAATTCAAAAACTTTAAAACGAACCTTAAAATAACTCATTTGTATTAAAAGTAAAAAAGTTAATCCTAGCAAAGCCCAGTAGCCATTGTCATATGCACACATTTATTAAAAGATAAACAAAGGACATCTGACAAATGCATTTAGTAAAATATGTTTACAAAAATATATCATAAACTAATTTCAAATGTAATTACTTACTCAGAGCCAAAAAAACTACGCAAGTACATAATGGCTTGCATATGCTTAGTGCACATATATATTTGTTTAGGCTTCCATTTCGGTGTATTGTAGAGAATGTTAAAAATATATACCTTTACAACTCATCTATTGTTTTCTCAGTCTCAAATATTGAAAGTGAATGATTGATTGGTACTGTGCGCAGTGAAATATTCCCTTTATCCCCTATAAATAATCAAAAAAGATTGAATTAATTCAATCACTGATAACGACATAATCACCGCAAGATAAATTGTCTCCACTTCGAACCGAGCACATCCACATACGTGTATATACATATATATCACTAACCAAAGTACTTAAATATTCAGGCACACAAAAGTGCTTTGTCTGTTTGCTTCTTTGGGTGATAATGAATGGATGATTTTTCCATTGTTTGTTGATGGCAATATGGGAAGCATAAATTTGAATTTGTTGTTGTTTGTTGTGTTTGGAAAAAAAGGATCCCAAATGGGTTGTGGATAGGATTATGTGTCAGTTTTTACATGGGAAGTATAAGGCAAATCTTTCGCAAAACAAATATTTAAAAAAAATAGTTCATCTTAGTTTCAAAAATATGTGAGCTATAGCCACAAAATGTAGACTATGACTTTATGCCCTCACCAATGGAGAATATATTAATTTTGTTATTCCATTTGCAACATTTTGAAAAATTAATTGGCCACCCCATAAAGCACACATATTCATTACCTGCCTGAAATTGGAGGTGGATTTAATCACATACGTCCGAATATCCATCTGTTGAGATTACGATATAGCTCGCACTATTAAATATAGAAAATTCTAATTTTGTCCAGGCATTTTTGTTTTTAGTAGAATTTTTGGTATTAAAAATGGAATGTATCAGTCTATCTAATAAAAACGGCATCCCCTGAATTCGGTTCGAATTTTCGATCACTCTTCAATATAGGCTTCATGCAACGACACGTGATTTTCAGTTTAAATTTCCAACCAAATCAGTTGTAATTTGACATTTCGGTTAAGCAGTGGGTAATTAAATCCCAGTATAGAATGCTCAATATAGGTAAAGGTCATATATAACAGAGCTTCCAAATTTTACAGATTTCAACATAGTTCTTCGTTTTTTTTTTTGTTCATGGGTTTTATGCGTTGTCTATATTTGATACCAATAAGGTGAGAAAAAAATTCGGTCGGCCTTCATAGTATTGCATCCCACACCACTCTCGACCTTTTATTTTTATAAAACACAAACCAAAGGCTATAGTCATGTGGGGCCGACTCCGTAGTACCATACTACACTATAATATACCCTTAGGTCCATACCCATTTTAATCGATACAGTCCTGCAAAAGTGTAACCTTTGGTTGTGTTCGATGGTATTTGTTTAATATTTACGACCTCAATACTTCTGATAGGTATTCAAAACAATATCACACAAATTTGTGTGGACCATTTTACCCTCTAAATGATATCCAAAGGTCAACAAAATGTCTTGTTCTAAACTCTAACCCTATACGTCAATTGGTCTTTAATTGCGATCTGGAGAGTGACAGTTAAATCAAGAAAATTTTTCAGTTTTTGTCCATTTCAACCTCTAAATAGTTTGCGAAAATCTTCAAAAGCAATCCGTTGTCTTTTCTGACCCTAACCCAACCCTCATCAACAATTTCATGATGACCGAACGATAATTGTGATCTGCATATAATACTCCCAAGTGTAGTAGGGTGTAAAAAATATAACAAAATCTAAAATTTAATATTGAAAGACAAATTGAATTGCAAGCGATAAAATTTTTGACAAAAATAAAAAAATCACATTTTTATTGGCATTTTTTGTAATTTTTATTTAATTTATGACAAAATGTCATTCTAAATTGATGAGAATTGTAAAAATCAGTCCAACCATTCTTAATAAGTATTATGGGTAAAAACTAACATACTTCTCTTTTATATATAGATTGTTCATATTTTGTTATATATCCGATATCTTGGCTAGCAGAATCAACGTAAGTTCAAAAGTAACCGTTTCGTATATTTATGATATTATCCAGGATGATCCTAAACTTTTTCCACGTGTTGATTACTCCATAATTATGAGCTGAAAAGGAACTGAAAAACTTTTCTGTTTTTGATCCATTTCAACACCAATTATTTTCGTCTTTTAGTTTTTTTTTTCAAAATAATTTTAAAATAAAATTTCCTCATTTGTAGATTTTCCGAACGAGTCAAATAACATCTTGATGTTCCGTTTTTATTTTTTAATATTTGATTAAAACAGTTTTTTATTAAATGTATATATTAAAGAAACATTACTGTAAAGAGGAAAAATATGTACTACCAAGATTAAAAAAATACAATTTAATACCAGAACCTTTTGAAGATAAAACGTTTAAAGTTTTCCTTGAGAATCGTTTTCATCTTTACGATACAAAGAAAAACATCCCAATTTTTATTCAGCCCACGTATCGGGATGTGTGTGTTTGTGTATGTGTGCGTGTGTTTGCATAGCCTTTGGCACGTTAGTGGTGTTGGGGCTTTGATTGAGGACACAATTATAATGTTTACATTTGCTTTTTCCTTAGACTGTCATAAATAAAAGAGTGTGTATATGAGTGGTTGTGTGTATGTATGTGTGAGTACGTATAGGAAGTTCCATCGTCTTCTGAGTCTGTCTTTGCAGGGGGGAAAACGCACAATAAATTAAATTTGATGCCAAAGAAAGATGCTTGTTTCAAAACAAAATTATTGGAGGATTAAGTGGGTGCATTTGTGTTTCTCAGAGAGTGGTATCTATGGTTTTGTGTATGTGTTTGCCAAAGGAAATCTCAACAATTTCTCAAGTTTACATAATGAATTCGGAATACTGCTCTGCAAAGTGTTTGCATGTATGTGTGCATGTAGTTGGAGAAAGGTCTGTGCTATCATTTGGTTTTATGGGCCCATATAACAGCAATCGGCTTAAATCCTTATGACATATGTACACAAGAACAAACAATGAAATTATATTTTAATTATGCACAGGCTCATTCGCACAGGCAGCACCACCCGCACCGATACAAATGCCAGTCGATTTCCTGGCAATCTATGAGTGTCCAAGTGAACTCAAAAATTCCCATTGTGATTAGTATTTATTTGATTTGCCTCCATCTCAAATTGTTCATTGGCCACCATGTGGCATATGAATTATTTATGGCTTCATGATTGTGTCGTTCTCGGAAATCACAAGCATGTGTGTTCGTGTTTGTGTGTGAGTGTAAATGTTTGCTTTTGAAATTGCTGTCGCATAAAATTGTATTTATTTGTCATTTATGACTTTTGTGGAATTGTTGTTGCCGTTATGGAGCTTAAAAGTGCACACAATTTAGTTATTGATCAATAAAATTCTATTGATAGAGGTTTATTGTTGTTACGTTGACTGACAAAGGATTTAAATTGAGTTTATGAAGAAGATTAACTGTAAATCGGAAGATCATTAATATACAATTTTCATGTAATATGTCCAACATAAAGCTATACGAGCGATTTATGTCCTGTGAAATTATTGTTCGTTGTTTGAGATTGGGCTTAGGTAATTATTTTAGAGGGGGATATTTTAAAATATATAGAAATTAGTCCTGAACATAAATGTCATTCATAAATAGTTGCTTTAAGAATCACATTAGTCAAATTAAAAAGTCTAGGATTGGGATATGGAGATAATTTTCGTAATTTTTACGTATGTGTAAGAAGAGTACTAAATTTAGTCTATGAGATAGTATGATTGAGGTACGTAAATAGTTTTGGAAATTTGGAGCATAGGATTGGGATATGTAGGAAATTTCGGAAATTCGCGCTTATGTGTTCTAAATTTTTACAATTTGGATTTGTGTGAATCGATAGAGCTGGAATTCCGAAATTGTGTGTTCAGAAATCCCCAAATGTTTATAATGATGCCTCTTTTGGTGTCTGGTGTTTAGGTCTGGTGGTGGTTTGCAGATCACTGCTGCTGTCTAGGATTGAGAGATGTAGATTGTTTTAAATATGCGTACTTAATGTTACTAAATTTGGTATTGGACGAAGGAATAGAGTTGAAATTGAAAATGATATTCTTTCGAAAAAAAATAATATATAACCTTGAAAGTCTGAATAATTAGTACATTCACGTTTTGATTAAAAAAATGTATCAAAGTGAACATATCGTGCATTTGGAGTACTAAAAAGGTTTTAACCAACTGTTGGAATGAATCTAACATTTCGCTGGCGAAAATGGAAAGCTTAAATTAGGCAAGTTTTCTAAATACGGAAATCGTGTCATTTTATATCACAGGATACTCCATGTGTTGAAACCCGCCTAATTTTATTATTGTTAGTAGCAGCAATTTTGCTTACCCCCGCAGGAATCCAAAACATTTATTCGTCTCCTCCAACCTTCAAACAATGCGTTAAAGCAAATTTCAAGAGCACAACAACGACTAAACGACTGGAGTTGGCTGAAGCAATTCAAGTCTCGTGCTCGAGGGCTGTTCAAGTGTTAATTGAATAAGAAATGAGCCGAAAGTATAAATTTATCACAGCATCACTTTGTTTGTTTTGCTTTCACATTTTCATTCTCCTGTGGCAAGTCAGTCAGCCAGTCAGTCAGTAACACCTGGCTGATGAGTGTCTAGCGGTCCTCGGCTGTCGTTTGTATCCACATCATATCCACATCACGGGCATTCTTCATGCGAAATTCATTCAAATGCTTCCGTTCACATTTTTTTCGCTTTGGATTCTTGCTTTATTTCCTTTAAACACAAACTTTTTAACTTTGGGCCTGAAATGTGAGCGCCATTCGCACACACGTACGCACGCACAATCGCACTCACACATTGACACGCGACCGTCATTTTGAAGCATTTAAGCCCGAAAGACGAAAGATTGAATCGCTTTATGCTGTTTAAAGTGAGATTTTCTTGTGGCTTTTTTTCCCATTGCAATGCGTTTTACTTATCATCAGCCAAGTCAAATATTTTGATTTCACCTGCCTCTTATGTTTGCATGGTATTTTCTTTGTTCGTATATCATGTTCGGATTTAAATAAAACCAAATAAATGATCTGTATGGCTACACCGTGGATAAGGTGGATGAGGGGGGTTGTTCACACAAACACGTCCCGCACACATACACACCAGCAATGTATTCGTCCTTAATTTCGGGGACTTCCATTCAATCATCAAAAGTGTTTACTTTCATATTGAGGTTTCGATGCATAAAGAATTCAATTAGCAGCCATTTAAATGCGAATATTTATTTTAATGTAAATGCCCAATAAGTTGTGGTCGTACCATTTAAATTCTTAGCCACAAAAGCATTTCCAAATATCGACAGAGTGACTGACTGAATGTCAGTAATTCAAACATAGAGAAGGCCGTAAAATGCTATTTACTTTGGCCATAAAACACAGGAATGTCATAAAAGCAAGTAAACATGGAGCGGATGCAGGCAAACGAATTACAGCCAATGAACAAATATTTCGGACAAAGAGAAACATATTTAATCTAGTTGAGTGTATTTTCCAATAAAGTTAATTAAAACTCACTGCTAACGGATGAAAACAATTGTTGTCCATAAATGAGTCAGAAACCGAAATTATGCTGTGAAACCCGAAAATTTTGAAAACAAAAAAGGCGTTTAAAATCTTAAATTGGACTTGAAACAAAAGTTATTTTAGAAAAAAAAAAAAAAAAAAAAAAAAAACAGTACATTCTATAATTGTTACAGCACCATTTTATTATGATAAAATAATGTAAGATAATATCAGGCAGATATTGATTGATGCCAGATAGTGGTTGATAATTGTACTGTCGTAAGTGGCGCCCAAATAATATCGAAAGTGTAAACTTCTCGAGGACTCTTAAAACAAGGATAGAGTTAAGCCTTGGAAAAAGTTAATGAACTCGAACTGGCGGATTAATGTGATGGACACAGAAAACCATTCTTCAGAATCGTTTACAATTTTCAAATTTTTAGCGCTTTGTGGTGGAAATAAATATAATTAGATGTATTTTCTAGAAATTTCACATGTGGGTCAGTGATGGTGGGTAGGGGTGAGATAAAGCTGGTTTTTTGAAAATTAGGACTAGAAGTGTACTAAAAGTTCTTCAACCTTTTGGTATTCTGTGAACGGATACAGCTAAAATCTTGACATTTGGTATAAAAAAAATATTGTGGCAAGTAGTGTTGTTATAAGTAGGAGTTGTGGGATATGTGTGCTATGTGTAACAACTGTACTAATTGGCATTTCATTCGGTAAAACGGATTGATCTGGAAATTTCAAATGTTTGTATTAGGGTCTCTGCTGGTTGGTAGGGTTAAGATAAAGCGTTGAATTTTGAAATGCGTTCAGCAAGCGTAAGAAAGGTAATAAATGGTAGTAGATTTTCTATTGCGCCAACGGTTACTCTTGGAAATCTGAAATTTGACATTAGAATCACTGTTAGGTTGTATGAATGAGATTTAGAGGTGATTCTGAAAGAAATGTACTAAATGGTACTAAACTTGGTTTTATGCAGTTTTTTTGATACATGGCGCCGAATTTAAAAATACGTACTCAAAAGTACTAAATAATACTAACTTAGCTTCTAACAATTCGAGTACCAAAATTACTAAAATTCTCTAATTTTGGTACAATTTTGAATTATGGGAACCCCTGGTGTAAAACCTTGAAATTTGGTGTGAGAAGCAATTCTTGGGAATGGGGTTAATGTAAAGCGGTGGTTTTGGATTTGTGTTAGGGTTGAAAAATATTTTTTGAAATCCGTACTAAAAAAGTAGGTATTTTTGGTAGAAATAGAGCTGGAAATCTAAAATTTTATACTTGGATAACATTTTGTGCGGTAGGGTTGATATATTGAGGTTGACTTGAAAATATATGCTAAAAAAGTACTAAATTGTATTAAATTTGGTATTTGGGAAATGGATAGAGATGGAAATCTCAAACAAATGTGTATTGAAATTAGTCATTCTATGTATAACTTGATAGTAAAAAAATGTGATCTTTTATTAAATATATTATATTTGGTATTAAAAATTATCTTTTAAAAAAATAAATTAATATTAATATACGAATATACGAAGCAGAGGGTATTTGTCAGTTATATTATAAAATTAAGGATTTATTTTATTTAATTTTTTTAATTTAATTACCACTAAAAACTAATTTTACCACTTTGGAACTAGCATCAAAAGTAGTCGAGAACCATCTTCAATACAAAATTTAATTTAAATTTCATTGAATAGTGACCTCACAGCCCTTGTTGGGGTGGGTGATATATTCCTCTGTTGTCCTCAAAATGACGAAATTAACATTATTGAGTGTTGTTCATCAATTTTTATTGCTGCTTCGGAAATGCGTGAATAATGAAAATAATGTTGTTTCTTTTATTGAAGTCTTATACAAACCTCTTATACACATGCTCATGTCTTAAAATGTCCAAATGTTCCATCATAGCTTTTAAAAATATTTAAGAAATTAAATTAAAACAAAATTTTTCTTCATAATATTGTAGTTAAGAACTACTAATTTAATTTTAGGATATTATTCCCACAAAGAAAGGCAAATTAACTTAGTTGTTTATACTTTAAATCAATTTCATTAAATTTCATAAAATTATTTATGAAACCATTTAGGAAAATTGGTAAACGAATCTCAATAGCACACACACTAACACCCACACCGCAAATACACACACACTCTCCCTGAGCAGCACTTGCTTTGTCCGATATGCAGAAATTTCAATTTGCGGAATGAATACCACAATCAGACCGTACAACACTTGCTGCTGCTACAAACATAATTTGAAGAATTGATTTCCGCATGAATAAGTGGCTTTTCCTGGAATCGAAGCTCAGCATACGGGTGGTAAAAAGCATTTCTACAAATAAACACGCTGACGAAAGACAGCGCAAGGAAAACATTTAAAATTTAAATTCCACTATAGGTAGATATTATTTGAAATTCCAGTATCTTAGAAATTCGCTGCTTGAGAAAATGTTAGAAACAAATATGCAAATGACCCTGACAAATACGCCTTATTTTAAATTTTTCCTTACTACTACCGTCTACAATGGTAGATGTTAAAAGACCCAAATGAACTTTTTTGAGAATATATTTTTTCACTACAAATAAATCCAAAATCGGCTACTACCTTCGACATACCTACAGTCTCGTATGTTTGGGTATATCAAATATACATCTGCTTTATCATTTATTTCCCATATATTTTATTTGAAAAATGAAAAATTACTACCAGGAATACTCAAAATATTTAATTAGAACTATATGCATTCCATCAAAAGTTACTTACAGACAACTGTTGCCATTTTCGCCTTGAACAAGTTATTCAATGTAAATTACAGTTAAATAATATCGAATGAAATAGTTTCTGCTTTGTCTCAGCATCCCTTTGTAATTATGATATCATTATGTGGCCTAAAATATATCAAATATTTACATTAATCCTAGTCACTTTAATTACGTTCCCACAAATTTCAGTTTATCAGGGAGTTATCCCGCATTTTCTCCACTTGAAAGCGAAATAATTTAAAACTCATTATTCCATTAATTCGCCCCTTTAGTTGTCATTAAAATATGTTTCGCCAAAAAGAAACAATGAAAATAGATGGCAAACAACACTTGTTCCGCTTTTTATTTTTAATTAATTAAAAATACATCCGAACAATATTTCAACAATTACAAACACCAGTGCCACTAAGTTCCAGCATCGAAATAGTGGAGGGAAAGTTGAGTCCCCCATATATTGATGGCAAAGTATGTTCAAAATGTGAGAGAAAAAGTTTCCCGAACTATAAAAACTGAATCAAACAAAGAGCAAACTAAAGCTTTTTAAATATAAGTGCTAAATAATGTTACTAACACTACAACAACAAAGTTGTAAACAAAAGAAAACAAAACGAGGAGTCCAAACAGGGCAAGTAAATTTGGAAATCCTCAGTAACATATTAAATGGCAAAAAATCTTTGAGATAAAAACAAAAAGTTTCAGCGTAGAAGGGAAATGAAATTAGGAATCCCTTCAATAAATTATTGAAAACAATTATGGAAATAGCAAAATTAAATTTTCAGACTCATAAAATATTTGAAGAGATTTGCAAAACTTGAAAATTGAGAGGAAATAATGGTTAATATAACAAATACTTACTTATAAATACAATTTTCATATTTAAATAGGGCTTTTGCTAAAATCGTCCTTCATTTTTTTAAAGTCTTTGTTCTTAATTATCAAGATGCTATTAATTGTTTACCAGATTTATTCGATTTACTTATTGTAAAAATTTCCTCAAGCATTCTAAATTTAGTCCAAGATTGGACAGCATATGTGGGCGTCTGTCATTTATTCTGTGACATCACAAATCCACAAATTAATCTCATCAATCTACCAGTCAAATATTTTCTGTACCTAGTCATGTTCCTATCGGCTGATGTTTTCATCTCTACTGACAACAGCTAAAAAGTTTACATGATATCAAGGACTCATTTCAGAAATATTCTCTTGCAGAGAATGACCTTCAGCTTCTGTTTCAAATTCTTTTTTAAACGTCAATCGAGCATAACAACATCAATACACAAGAAGTTTATTACATTCCTAAAAATAGAAAAACAATGTCAATGAGCAGTTCAACTTGTGTTCTTGGAACCCAGAACGTGTTCTATGAACTTCGTAATGAAGTAACCCAAAAAAAAAATCCATATGCATATGCTGATAAACAGGGTGAGATAAAAAAATGGCAACAAAGTCAAACGCCATAATTTTTACATATTTTTTTTAAACTTTATTGAATGAAATCAAAAAATGTCGGAAAAAGCATCACATTTTAGAATAAGTTTAGATTTGTTCGAATTGGTCACCTTTGGCTAGAATTATGGCCTTCACATGGCAAATGAAACCGTCACACGCTGCCCGAATGTTGCTCTGCGGTATTTTATTATTTATTATTTTTAAAGGAAGCACACTATCACCCTTGAATTCCATGACGAATAACTTTTTTTCTGGAATATTCTCACCAAACTGCTTTTCTACGCATGTAAACAATATAATGAGCTGTCACTGGAATAATTTTAAAAGCTGTCGGACGAGTGGCTTAGAAATGATAGCAGTCTGAAGTTGGTTGCAGTTTTTTCATCTCACCCTGTATGTGTATACGATTTTACACATCGCAAAAAAAAAAAAACAAAAACAAAAAAGAAACAAATTCAAATTTTTTGATTTGCATTACTAATATAAATAGAACATGGAATTTAATATGTTCTTCTAGAAAGAATTGTAGATGGAATTTCAAATCCCAAGACAAGTTACGACGATTTCATCTATCATCACATCACATGTTTACATACACACACACACAAAATATATGCATGTAATGATGTATTCCATGATATGTCATCATGACATGAACTGTTCTGCAAACATATGCAAATTATCCTATTTCAATTTTTTCCCATGCTTCAAAATTTAATTTTGGCACGTAGCATTTTGAAATATTTTACATCATTCTTCAACTCTGTGAATAAAAAAAAATCTATTTTTCTATATTTTTTTTATTTATTTTTAGGTAAATACCCGAAATTCATATGAATAAATAATCACAATTTGCCATTATCAAACAAGGAGTAAGTAAATATTTATTATTTTTTTTTTTTTTGAATTTATGACGAATGCAGAGGACGAAAGTGAACAATAAACAAATTAAATATTTTATGAATTTTAGTTTCTTGATTTGCATACATACATAATGGAACAATTGCATAACTAACATCGTTTAAAAAAATTACATTTACATTGTTTTTTAATTTTCAATGAATTTTCATTATTTTAAACTCAATTCAATTTGTTTTAACCACAACATGTTATTGTGTTTAATTTGTAAATTATTTTTATATACACAAATAATTATTAGTTTGTATATTTGATAAAAAGTTCAACAAGAAAAGGTTTATTTGTTATCGCATCCAACAATTGAAATCCTTTGTTCGTATCAAATCTGAAATATCAATTTTATTTTTTACTTTTAACCAAAGTTATAAATTATGAATTAAAACAGCCAATACACTTTGCATGCTGAATACTCTCTGCCGACTGTTCCTTAACTGATAACAGTTCCATTTCCCACAACGAATGTAGACTTAGCGGTTCTGTCGCTGCTGGTGCCGTTCTCCTGTGTGTAGCACATTATCATCATCTGTCAGCCTAATTTTATTTCGTAACTAGCGAGGAAAAAGAAAACTTTTTTCTAAATCAAAAGAATTTTTTACCACCATTCGCTTCTAAGAATTTGCCCTCTTCAAGCAAGTTATTGCAACTTTATGAACCTATTTATGTACAGACACAACAAAAACAATCGTAAACATACCTACATACATACTTATGTACTACATACGTGCGAGCCATCATCCCGAGATATCAAATCAAATACATGTGGAATTGTCCCGGAAATATCCTGTTTGTTACACGACCGTAGTTAAGGAAGTGTGATAACATTAAGCAAACATCATAAATAGCAGCACAGATATGTCCTTTTTTCAATTAGAAGAAAAAGGGACAAACAAACTTATGTTGAAGACTCGAGCATTTTGAAGGAGACGTGGCAGTACTAAAAAACAAAAGAGAGAAAGGCAGATACAAGTAAAAGATACATGTATTCTTTGTATTAAGTTTGTTATGTTTCTAAGTGACTAACTTTTCAAAATAATAAATTGTATACTTAAAGAAAATAGGAGAATATGCTGTCGTAATAAAATTGTGGTGATTGTAAAAAGACTACAATATAAAACATACGAAAGCAAAGTAACCAAAAAGCCTTTGCATCGAAAGCCAAAAATGCTCAAAGTCGTGTTTTGGTGGCAAAAATATTTAATAATAATCAAAGCTTATTGAACACTTAAAATCAGTAAGTGAACCTCTTTCCTATAAAATCTTAGGATACTTCCCGAAATTTTAATTACAAATAATTCGAAAATATACAAAAAATGTGTTGTGGTGATATAAAGAGGAGGAAAAGTACAAATAATTCCGAATAATAACTATGCTTTCGTATACAACAACAAAATTACTTTAATACTTTTGGGTGGCGTCAAAGACCAGGTTAGAGGGGTTAGCTCGCGACAAGTGTATATTTCGAGTGTTGATCTAAAAAAAAAAAAAAAAATATATATATATATATATATATATATATATATATATATATATATATATATATATATATATATATATATATATATATATATAGATATGTATATATGTTTTGATAGAAATATGAAGATCCGTCGGAAGGAATCGGTAGCTCATTTCTCGTATTACGAATTTAGGGCTGTCCAAAACTTTGACCCCTTGTAAGGTAGGTACCAAAAGGAGTAGACCGATACATCTTTTCACCAGATCTTTGGTTAATAAAATTATGGAAATGTGTGAAATTCGAAGAATGTCGGATGCCTATGTCACATTTTATGTCACACACATTATTCCAAAAGTTGGATTTTGATGGAGAGGGCATATATTGTCAATTTTCGCACTGTCGTGTCCATATTGATCCTTCCAAAAAACAAAAACCTTACATTATAGTCAAATCGAATGGAAAATATAGTTTAGACACTCAAGTTACCTAAAATCTGCTTTTATGCAAATACAATTTAGTAATAACTCCTTTTGCAAGAATTTAGAACCTCACTAAGATACCTAAATAAGAAATGTCAACTCCATATATTGTAACAAAAAATCCAAATTGTATTTAATTTAATTTAATTTTTTAATGTAGTGATGAATACCTTCAAAATATGTGGAATTGAACGGAAACACCCCAAGCAGGCTATACCATACTTATGACCTATACGGAATCATACCTAGGTGTAGATCATACATTCCATTTTATAACATTTTAACATAAATGTCTACAAAATTTTAGAGTTCTTCAAAATAAGAAAAAACGAGCGAGCTGATTAAAAATGTATCTATTCCAGAACTGCAAGAATGAAAAATCTGCCTTTATGATATCAAAATAATAATTTCCTTTGACAACTAAGCAGGAACGATTTGTAAAAACTGCAACAACAATTTTTCAGAAACTTAAGTAATGTTTGTAGCAAATTATTTTCTTCTTATCCATAATGCAGTACATCAACAAAATATTATCGTCGTATGATTAATCTGTATTCGCTGCCAATTCGTATGAGTATACGATCCAAATGCAGTTATAACAACCATATTACTATTCATTTAAATCAACAACCCCTTCGCAAATAATTCCAAAGATAACCATGTCATTACTTCAACATTGCCACCACAAATGATAGTAAATATCTGTAATGCTGTACTCACACAAACATAGAAAATTAACTTCGTCATTTAATGTCAACAACATGGTTTTGCATTTCCCCGAAGTATTTACTTTGCCCAGTGAACTTCAGACTCTTCATTTGCTGGCCGGTGACATTTGTGAGCATCGGCATATTTTAGTCAAGCGATTGACACATGTTTCAGGATGTGAATGTCAGTAATTTATAAATTTCAACTGGGCCGGTAAAACGCCCTCGTGCGATTCTTTAGCTGCTTCAAACAGTCACAGTCAGCTTCCTCTCCGCAGTCAAATGAAGGAAATCTTCATAAAAGCAACAGATTTACATTGTCACCCTCCACTTCCTCCGCCATCGGCACGAGGGGGCGTTTGTCAGCAGGAATGCGCTTGTGTGCGTAGTAGAAAAGATAAAGTACTGTGAAAGCTTGTAATAATTTGCGTTGTCATTATGAATGGCGGACAAGTTCTATTTAAGCACATCCGCTTGGGTGCTGCGGACAAGTTTGTGTCGTTTAGCTAATGATGGTAATGTTCTAGTGTTGATGTCGACGATAATGCCGACGATGGTAAGTGGAATTGCCTGGATGGTGCTGACAACGATGACGGTCGATAGTCGTCGTTGTGGAAAGTTGTAGTTGCCGTCATCAAAAGACAATGACATTCATAATTGACTGACAACAACAACAATATTTATCTCATCGACAAGAAGTTCGAGTAAAATGATAAATTAGGATATTTTAAATGAAACAATTGAAACAGCCAGGGGACATCTTCGCAAAAAAATCAGTTACGTTTTCGTCTAACATAAGGATGAAAAGGTTAAAGCAAATATTACAAAATAGGTTTGTGATATATTTGAAATTAAAGTCAAGAAATTAAATAGCGTAACAAGATTTGTGTTCTAGCAACATACAGACCTTTGCTCTGTTATTTAGGAATCCACCGGTTTTGTATTTTTTACGATTTCTTAAAGGAAAAGAGGGAAATCGTATTAAAAAGTTTCACAATATTGCAGTTCTGAAACAGAGCGATCCATTTTGTAGTTATTTTGGTAACACGTACTTCCTCTGGTGCGAACAATATGTATATTTCATTGTCATTTCTTATCATTTGCAACCTCGGACCAGACTATGAAGTTATCGCTTGCTAATTCACATAAGTTCACCAAAATGCGTAACTGTCAACATAATACTGACAACACAACTAACCGTAATTACCACTCCGAGAAAAGTGTAAAATAAGTATTCATTTTCTCATTGGGACACTGGTGTTCGTTAAGTGGATAGTACTCCTGTCCGCATTTCTTTCCTTATACTTATGCGAATGGTTATCTGTTGGAATATAAGATGCGAAGGCAAATACGACTGTCAGTTTAATGATGACAAATGGATGGGCTCCATCCCCTTATTTATATTTAGTTGGCATTTCGGACAGTGGCGCCCAAGTGGTGAAAATCTAAACAAGAACTTTTGCCATAACTTCAACTTAGGTCAGCCTAATTCTTTCAAGTACATCTGTTAACCTTAAAGTATATCATACGACACAATGTTGGTTTTGGGTTAAAAGGTTGTGTCTTCTCTCAGGGCGCGATGTAGATCTGACCTTCTGGTTTCTATTTTAAATTATATAGATCATTCGTCCTCTTGGAATTGTTAAAGGTGATTTAAACCTATTATTGAGGATTAATGCAAAGAAAGTGTACTGAAGAAAATAGCAACATCAGCAGAAATGGTTCGAAAAGTGAAGAAGCGACTTGATCGTCACCCCCGTCGAAGTAGCCGAAATGCCCACCAAAATCTTCGGATAACAATCCGTTGGACAGACACAAGTCTGGAGTTTTTTAGAAAGCAAGGTTGGCACTAAAAAATACCAATGTGTCGATCACCTCAAGCAAGCGCTTTGCCGGGAACGGGCCAAAATACCGCAGAGCAACATTTAGGCAGCGTGTGGCGGTTTCATTGGCCGTGTGAAGACCATATTTCTTGCCAAAGGAGACAAATTCGAACAAATCTCAACTTATTATAAAATATGATGCTATTTCCGACATTTTTTAATTTCATTTAATAAAATTAAAAAGAAAAGTGAAAATTGTGGTGTTTGACTTTGGTGCATTTTTTTATATCACCCTGTATATTCAAGTCTATTTTTTACTACCGTTTCCTACTGATTTTTCCCGCTTTGTACCTCTAAGTGTATTTCTCTAAAATTTCGAATTTCGATTCAGTCAGTTTTAGTCATTTTCCTTGGTTTCCTATAGTGGATATTAATAAAGTCCGACCCGGTCGAAATAAAAACCCATTTTGGATGTTTTCATTTAACGTAACTAAATTCTACAACTCCAGGTGATTCACTGACTTTTATTTACATTTTTAAAGCTGGTTTGAATTTTTACCGATTTCGGTGGTTAACGCCAACAATGTTGTCGAAATTCAAGCAACAACATTTGTGGTTGTGCTTTACTTTGTTGTTGTTTCCCAAAAAATTGAAACTTCATGAACAGAATACCGTTCCTAACACATGCCGCGTGTGGTGTGGTTTGTAAATAATGCATCTGCATTGCAATCTCCCATCCAATCTGAAACATTTTCAGCAAATGAAACCCAAACTGGCACAATAAGTTACAAGTAAATGTTGTTGTAATGTGAAAAAGTTCCCCAAAAATACAAGCGAACGCCAACTAGAAAAAAAATAATAATAACGTAGACAACACGTTTTGTGTGTATATAAGACATGTTTTTTACTTATAGTTCACTTTTGCGAGAAAACATAAAAATAGAAGTGGATTTGGAAATGATATTCTCGCTTGGTTCTAGAGAAATAATTCACCATAATAAACACTTGAATTTGAAGAAATAATAATAGTAATGGTTCTTGTGGTTATTACTCACTTTTTTTTTTTTTTTTTGAAAAGAATAAATAAAACAGGACTATTATTTATAATCCACGGCGCTATGCTTTCTCGTGAACACGTCAAAGCTGGTGTCGTAGTGCTGTAACTAAAAATAACATTTTCTACGTGCAGTGGCTTAGTGCTCCTGCCTGCCCGCCACCCTTCTCCCCCTTTTTATCTATGCACGATTTAACATGCTCTACAGAATCCTTTGAATTAAATTTGGAATTATGTTTTTGTCTGAAATGTTTTTCATGTTGAGAAATTAAATTTTCATTGACATGGGTGTGGGTGAACAACAAGGGAGGGAGAGTCACAGGAATTATGACAAGCGACAAGTACAACTTGGCAGACTGCTGGAAAAATCTAAAATTAGAAATTAAATATTTTTGAGTATCTATTATTCAGACATATCGATGGTTTTCGTAAAGATTAGCGGGTATTTAAGTACTATCCAGCCGAAACCTTAAAAATTAATTATTTCGTTGAAAACCAATTAAAAGACTTGAAACATTTTTTTTTTTTGTCTTAGAATAAGAATATTTTAAGATACATTTTGTGGAATGAAGGAAAAATTGATGAACGAAATAGCAAATATATCTGAACTTTATAAAAGAATTTTGAAACTGTTCTAAAATTTGAACTCAGAAAAGAGATCAATTCTTGCGTATCTTGTGGATAAATTATTTGGCGGTTTTATATTATCCAACAAATTCCAATTCCAATCATGTTCAAATCAACATTTACCAAAGAGTTTACAGACTTTATGAAACAAGCTCAAATACGTACCCATCATATCGTCAGAAATTTTCCACTACAACTGTGACAAGCTTTATTAGAATCTTGCAAATAGAAATTTCCCACACACAAATTGCATATGGCAGAGACGTATAAGAGTCAAGCATTTGTGTGTGTGTGTGTCAACATCGATGCCAAGGGAAAGCTTCTTTCCCAGAATTGCGAAAAAGGACACAAAAAACCATTGACTACATACTCGCTTTTGATGATGAATTTAATACTATTCTTTGGGTTTCCCAGCCTCTCTTTTGTAGAAAGGCAGCAAAGCATTAAACAGCTACAAACAATGCTGGAATACCTGCCTGTCTGCCTGCATTCAATATTCCCAGCTGAGAAAAATACACACTCACACACACACATATACACAATTGCAACTATCGACAAAACAAATGTATGAATGGAGAAAAGTCTTTTACTCGTTCAATGTAAATGTAAATTACAGCAATAAACTCTTCAAAAAAAAAAAGGATAAAGGCAAATGTGCAGCACTTTCTTTGGCACTGGCATCGAGCGAGCGACCGACCGACCGACCGAACGGAAGAGACGTAAGAAACGGAAAAAAGGAAATGTGAACGAATGTGAAATATTGCAGTATAATTGGTTCACCATCCTTACCTCTGAGGTTTCTTTTGTTCCCTGTCGTTATCAGCCGTCGTCACAAGGAGGTAAAGTTGTCATTCTCTCTGCCTTCTTTGGTATAATAAGGCAAGTAAATATGGGATATTGGCAAGAGTTCATGAAATAATTAAATGAAATGTTGATTGTCCTGTTATGCATGAATGATTTCATTCTTCTTCGATTTCATTGCATTGGCCACAATAGCTGGATGCGAAAACAAATTAACAAAAACAGTTTGCTTTCCCAGTTTCTACAGGAGGATTGTTAATCCGAAGCAGCATCAAATAAAAATGTGTAATACCCTACACCATACTATATATTAAACAAATCTCTGCGTAGCATAGGGAAGTAGTGAAGAGTACTACAACTGAATCTAAATTGAAATATTTCTTTGTTCCATATGATGTCTCGTAAAGAATTAACAACCATATTAGATTAACTTCCCGGCAAATTGACTAAAAAATATATATGGAACTATATCTCGAAACTGATTTCAGGAAATTTCACAGAGGACCTTTAAGCTGATTGAATTGACAGCTGATTGGATCATCGTTGTGGGATGAATATTATGGCTTTGGGTAGGAACAATGTATGGGAGCTATACCGATTAGAACTACATTTTCTACCCTTTATCTACCTATATATGAAGGGCTCACTGCTATACCGAACCAAGTCATGAAAAATAAAAAATGCCGAAACTAGTGCCAATGTCCCCGCATATGGCAACTCTGTTTACTCTGTAAAGCACAATGTCAAAAAGTGTTTCGTTCCAAAGATAACGTTAAAAAACCTAAGTCCACGACTGTCATTTTCGTTTTTATTCAAAGCAAAAATGAACCAAGTCAGTGTGTTTCACTTTGAATCAGCGTATATATAGATATCAGCAATGATTCAATGTTGATTTAGTGATGTCCATCCGTCTGTCTGTCCATCTGTGGAAATCACTCTAGCTTCCGAGGCGTTTGTAGTAGGTTGATAAAATTTACTCAGATGTGTGTTTGGTCTACAGGGCTTTTGGTATTGGAAATGATCGGTATTTTGATGACTTTAATGACATTATTCACCAATTTTTTTCATATTTCGTATTCGGTATTATGATGTTTTTGCGATATTATTTACCGGATTTTTTCAAGTTTCCTATTTGAATATTGTAATGGACTATGACAAAACTTGGCTGTGCAGGTCCACATTTTCGTATATACCCCCATATTACGATAACTCTCTATATTCGGTATTTTTATGATTTTTAAAAGTATTTTTTAATATCCAAATCCTTTCCAAATGGTAGAGGGTATTCAAAGCTCGGCCCGACCGAACTTACTGCTTTTTATTTGATATACTTTTTCCTAATACACATTAAAATAGTATGGGCACAATTACAAGAAAATCTTTCCATATTCATCTCATGTTTCTGGTTGAGAGAAATATTTAGATATAGCAAGTTGTAAAGAATCATCGACTTGTTTCGCAAGTTATGACAGATAAAGGCATTGATAATTGTGACCCCTTGTGGGTGATGTACCGGAAGTGGTTCGCAGATATATTCCATCTTCACAACAAATATTGTGTTAGCGAAAATGTTTGTATGTGTGAAATCTAAAGGGAGTTGGATGATTATTTCGTTTTCTTTCAGTTTTGTTTTTCAAAATCTTGAACCCTGTGTGGAAAGGTACCAGAAGAAATGGTCCGATCTCTACCATCTTTATAACAGATCTTGTGTTGAAGGAAATTTTGAAATGTACCCAATCTGAATGAAATCGAATAATATCGCATCTTATGAGCTTCATGGATATTCAAAATGTTGACCCTTTGTGGGGATGATACCAGAGGTAGTGGAGCGATATATTCCATATTCACAGCAGAGCGTGGGTTAATAAAAATATTCTGATCTGTGTAATTTGAACACAATCGGAAAATTTCATCACATTTTATAAGAGTTATAATTATTCAAAATGTTTACCCTTTGTGGGGGAGGTACTTGTTGGAATGGACCACTGGAGCACTGACCGAATAAGGATAACTTTCGAATATGTGATGAACTTAACATGAAAATAAAATTCGATGAAGACGAAAATACAAATTTAATTTGGCAAAAGGAACTTCACTTAAAAGCAGCACAGCTAGCTCGAGACTCACTGAATACAGAAGTGCCATCTGATGAGCACTATTTCTGTACTTTCGACATTCAAAAAGCATTGCCTTTTCCAAAGCTATCAACATCAGTTGCTTATTACAAGCGAAACATCAACTATATTTAGTCATAAAATGAACAATTTATTTATTTTTTTGACTTGGTTCGCTTTAGCTGTAAAACCTTCAAATTTTATTCAGAGTAATAACGAACCAAAGCAGGTTTTTTGTTTTTGAATATTTTTTTTAGCAATATATTTAAATTATTTTTCTTTTAACTTTATATCATTAGTTAATTTTGAATATAGACGTTTACATTTTCTTTTGGTAGACTAAAATATTGCTTCCAGAAATTAATTGCAGTACATTTACTTTACCTCTAACTATCTTGGAATTATGTTTTTATGACTTAGTTCGGTATAGCTGTGAGCCCTTCATATAAAATAAAGTTATGCTAGTTACAACGTTACAACTCTGACCATTATATGGGGGCACACCAAAACACAAACATTTATAGACAATTTTATACTTTAAGGATTGTTATCTATAAAATCGTCTTAGATACCAAATTTGACACAATTTCGTGGATAAATGTGACTAGGATTATCAAAATACCGAAAATAGGTGGGTGCCGTTATATGTGAAGAACGGACCTAGACCTAGACGTGGAACCCATTATAAACTGCAAATACCAAATCCGTGGAAAAATGTGGCAAAAACCCTCAAAATACCGAATATCGGGAGCAATCGTTTTATGGTGGCTATTTAAAAACGTGGACCGATACCAACCATCCTAGCGGCAATACAAACAACTGTGTCAAATTTTAAAGCTGTACATCAAATAATGTGGCCTGTATCGTGATTTGAACACACAGACAGAAGGACATCGTTAAATCAACTTAGAATTTTATGCTGATCATTAATATATATGCTCAATTAGGTCAATGACGAATATTTAGAGGTGTTACAAACGGAATGATAGCTTTAATATATCCTCCTTTCCAAATTCATTGGGACTGCAATCAGTAAAATACCGAATATGCCGATCAAACAAAATAGTAGAACTAAGTGGAAATTTATTAAAACATGGTTTAATTCCTCCTGAAAATTCTTCACAACCTTCAAGATACTTGCCATCGCAGGGACCGGTATACGAAAAAATAAAGGGAGCAATTTAACTGTACAACAGCCAATCTGAAGGTTGGGAAATTCTAAGTGGGAAGTATTCGGCTAGCAGATCAAAATCGCAAAAGGGATTTGGATCGGCAAGCAAAATGTTTTTTACGTCCCATTATATATAGCTTTAACCATGCACAAAGGGCCTCCAATATTTTGCTCTATACTTCGCAAAATTTATGTTAGAGCTATTTAATTTGATTATACAAATGATACTACAATTTGTACAAAATATGGGACATGTCTTCAAAATGTTTCGATGTACCCCCCACATAAGGGTATACCCCGATATCAAATATTTTTATATGTTAGCCATATTTTCATGATACTTATTTTGGCAAAGTTTGGTTGTTTGAGTTCTTAGTAAGAAGAGACCATCATCAATATAGGCCGTCGTTTTGATTCAACGCTTATATAAAAGTGTTCCCTGATTTCAGCTATTTCCGGGGTCTTGTCACATTTTCCAATTGCTCTGACCCTTATTCTTAGCATATTGGTTTCTAAGGGGGTAGAACACCTCTGCGGGCCGGCAATGCGGACGAGGCCAGCTAGTTGTATGCAACATTTTTTTACAATATCCAAACGTTTTCTGAAAAGGATCATCACTTGTATAAAATCGTAATGCTTTTAAAACTGAGTCAGTTTGCACTAAAATTAAGATGATTTATCTCTGGAGGACAAGTTTCGATCTTGATGAAACTAAAAACGCGAACTTTTTTGATTACAATAATGCACAGATATATTAACAAAAACAAAAACTGTCGAGCGAGCTTAATCTAATTGTTGGCCACTGAATTATCCTTCAAAACTGGCAAGAAATAGGGATGTAAATTAAATGTCGTTTGCATCAAATTTATGTCCTGATTAAAAATATAATAATGGTACCAAATCTGTTGAACATAGCTTGCAGATTTAACAAAAAAGTCTATTGTATTAAGCAATTGTCCAATTCTAGAGCAAAATGGCATTTTTGACTTGAAAATAAGAAACATTTTTTTCTGAAGACTGTTTGTTATCTACTGTTATAGTTTAATTATCATTGTCCGAAATACCATGATATATTCCCAACAATTTATCTTACTTTCTTTTTTCGAAATTATGAGTAGAGCTAATCCCTTTAGTTAATGATAGTTTGATCTCCTTTCATTTGTTTGCACACATTCAAAGTAAACTACATGGTTATGCAGAAGTGATTTACTATTCTATTTACGCATCCAATTAATTATATATTTCTTAATTATAATCTCGTTGTTGGATAACGAAATCTTCCATCCAAATATAAAAATACCATAAGAGAAGCTGAGTGAGTAATAATTCCATAAGGATTCGGTTCTACAGCGAAGTAAACAAAAACAACACAAACTCACTTAGCGCGCACATTCATACATACATTAATTATGCAATAACAAGTTCAAAACAATTCGAGAAGAATTCCTCTGCACACCGTCCATCATAACTCGGACACACGTACACACACACACACACATTCAAATGCAACTACACAAAGCAATGTCGAACCCTCGACTCAACATGAGATAATTTATAACAGCATTAATAAATATCACGGAAGATTTAAAGCAATAAAAGAAGGAAGAAACCTGTAATAAAAATACCAACTGTCAGTGTGAACGGAAATAGCTTTAGAACGCCGGAAGTACATTATTTCCACAAACATTTAACAGCGCAAGAAATGCCATAAATTTATTTTATGTGTAATTCCAATGGAGCAACATTCAAAATGAAGATATTCCAATGCGTCAATGTAGGAATTTGCTGCAGCTCTCCCAGATCCCTTTTTGTGCGCTATAAAAATGCAATCTATAAGTAATCAGCGTTAATTGAAATGCATTTGTCTTTTGAGAATTTTATTTTTTGTTCGCCATCGTTCTTCTGTTCTTTTTTGTGTCTTTGCTTTGCTTTGCTTCACTGCAAACGAAGAATATAAAACTGCATTAACACTAGCATTAACAAACTCACACCAGAGTGTTGCAGGGATGACAAAACGTTCTCCTACACAAGGATCATTAGTTGAGTGGAAGAGTTTGTTTAAGAACGAGGGGATGCTGTCGGAATTGTACGAACTCATTTTAAACAAGTTTACTTAAAAATATTTCTAAGTAATAAATATTTTGTATTAATTACTTAATTTTATTAAGGCTATATTAAGAAAGCAGTATTCGAACAATTCAGACCTCTCCACTCTCCTTACAAAACAGTTAGAAATTGGATTAATTTAATTCTCCATAAAACATTTTATTATCGCGTCGCAAAACATGGTTCAATCATAGAGTCCTCATTTATTGCGACAACGCTATTACATCCAAACTATAAAACGAAATGGCCTCCAGGTGAACACAACCTTAGAAATTCTCTTTCTCACATTGCATTGCGACTCCATGGCTGTGAGCTATGGCATGTAAAACGCAACAATTTATTACCAATGATTTAATGGATTAAACGCTTCAATGGCAACCAACACTACAACATGGCGAAAAGTTTTTGCATACCGAACGACAAGTAAGCAAGCCAGCAATCGACCAGATAGATGGTAGGTAGGTAGGTAGGCAGGCATCCGTCCGTCCGTCGTCAATTTGCAATTGATAAATTATTATGTGTTTAAATCGATGATTGTTCAATTAAATAAAAGCTTAAGTGCCAAGAATTTACAGAGATTTTTTGTCCCGAACCGTTTTATCAACTTTATTATGCCAATAAATATTAAATCAAAAAGTTGATTCAACAATTTATTCAAGGGATGACAATGCGTATAGCTGCAGAGGCCATAACACATCTTCTTGTTATCCTTCTACTACGCTGAGCTTAATTCTTCCAAATTTAAAGAAACGATTTTAAAATATAAAATAAAAGAAGCATGAACAAGTTTTTGTTTTCCTCCTATGTCAACCGAACAGCAGCAGCCGGAGCCCCAACACCCCAAGTTCTCGTCAAGTTGCTCTGCTGCTGTTGTACGCAATGGAAGCTATTCAACATATTGCTGAGAGATAAAAAAGGAACACAGAGGAGATGACTTTAATAAAAGACAGCTGTGGCCCTGACAATAACATTGGATTCCACCCACAATGACTTGTTAAGACAATAGCCAGGAAGGGGAAGGATAAATCTTTGGAATGTTCCCTTAGCTTCCCCTTTTTCGAGTGCTTTTAAGAAATCGTAAAAACATTTAAAATTGTCCAAATCGCAATGATAAAATAATTACCTAAAAATATAATAAAATTAAATATCATTAAATATTACGAAATAAAAACTGTGTGCATTTATTAGCTCCAGTGTGTATTAATGTTAATGATGCCAACGATAAACAATCTGAAAAGCTATCCTAGCGGGATTCTCTTTAAAAAACGGGAAGAAAACCATCATTGCTTTATAAAAAAATACCGATTATTTTCTTTTCTCCAATAAATGAGTCTCAATATTGATGGAAATTAAAGTGTAAGTCAGTAAATTGTACAATCAATATTTGACCTTTTTTCTATCCACATGGAAGTTAAACCAAAACAAAATGCTAAACATACCCCAGAATTTAACTTCAATCGTAAGCTTCTAAATCCCAAATTCAGATTCAGAAATAATTGGTCAAGTCTCCAAAGTAGCATACATTGCAGAACAATTTAATAGCTCATACCAAAAAAAAAAAATATATATAACAAAATAGAATATATATGCCAAACAGACTGCTGTCATTTCAAAGCCAAAAAGCCAAAAAAGTTATTCATGATGGAATTTAAGCGTGATAGTGTGATTTCTTTATATTTAGCTGGAAAGCCACAAGTGGCTACCGTTAGAGAACTCCAGCATTTAAATGTGAATAAATCTTTTGCGTCTCGCACCATCGCTCGTTATCGTGATACTGGTAGCATAGTCCGACGTCAAGGAAGTGGAGGGAAGAAAACAGCAACATCAGCAGAAATAGTTCGTAAAATAAAGAAGCGACTTGATCGAAACCCGCGTCTCAGTGGCCGAAAAATGGTTCGTGAGCTGAACGTATGGCAATATTTCATTCCAAAATAGACTCAAAAGAGCCAAAGAGTTGCTTCGCTTGGCCGAAAGTGGTGAACTGCCGAATTTGGTTTTCTCCGATGAGAAAACATTCGGAAACAAAATAATCGTGTTTACTGGGCAAGAGGTCAGCTAAAAATGTGAACCTTCGGTTGGCCACCAGAACTCAAGCACCGGCCATGGTGATGGTGTGGGCCGCCATTACAGCCGATGGTCGCTCTCCGCTCGTATTAATCGACCCTGGCATCAGAATAAATGCCGAATATTATCGCGAAAATATTCTGGAGGGTGTATTAAAGCTTTGGGCACGCAAACATTTTGGCCGCAGACCTTGGACATTCCAACACGCGCCACCTAACAATGGTTACAAAATGAGGTTCCCCGCTTTATTTCCAGCGCACAATGGCCACCAAAATCTCCGGATACCAATCCGTTGGATTATTGTGTCTGGAGTATTTTGGAAAGCAAGGTTGGCACTATAAATACCAAAGTGTCGATTACCTCAAGCAAGCGTTTCGCCGGGAATGGGTCAAAATACCGCAGAGCAACAATTGGGGCAGCGTGTAAAGGTTTCATTGGTCGTTTGAAGGCCAGAATTCGTGTCAAAGGTGACCAACTCGAACAAATCTCAACTTATTCTCAAATTTGATGTTATTTCCGACATTTTTTGCTTTCACTCAATAAAATTAAAAAAAAAAAATGTAAAAATGATGGCCGTTGACATCGTTGCAGGTTTTTTATCTCATCCTGTATTCAGTATTTTCACCAGAAGTGGTCCAAATTTGCTATTTGAAGTTCCTAAAGCGTAATACATCCTATGACAGAAATTTGCACACATCTTTTTTTGTCATATTTCAACTTTTAACATTTTTGTAGCACTGAAATACCAGAAAACTATCCACTCTAGTACTTTAATGACACATTCAAATATGAGCTAAAATAGTTTTGGTGACATTATCGAACACATTTCCAGCCTATGTCACCCCCAATCGATCCATAAATCATTTGAATTTCTCATTCAGAAAACGAAAGCAATTTCATAATTAAATCGATGTATTCAATTAAAATAGGAATTATTAAGAACACTCTGCCATATTAAATACTCATTCATGCAAATATTATTTTTCATTCGTGTAATTCAATAATTCATTCACAGAGGAGTGTAGGCGACATCGAATGTATTTTTAAAATTATAATTTGAATGAAATCGTAGCAAATAATACGATATAAGGTCACTGATGTATTCACTTTTTCGATTGTCACATGTGATTTTTGTTGCCTTCGATGCTGTTATTGATATTGAATTCTATTACATATTTATCTTTAGGATGTCAGTGCCAGACACGAAGAGCGGCAACAACGGCAATGATGAATAGTGGAACAGCATCTCATTTGCATTCGATTAGTCGACACAGTTGTGCGGCGGTAGCTGGCGATACGACCTCTCTCTCCGCCAGTATTGGCGTATTTTTTTATAGAACCAATAAGTCTTTGTCAGAGTCTCATTCATCCAGATCCAATAACATATTTAACCACCAACTGCCGCAACCAGCGTCTCCGCATTCCTTTAAGAATATTAGAAATTCAGATTGATTTAATGTTTTGCGTGTGTTGTGCTTTGTATGGTTGTCAGTTGCCTGCTGCTTGCTTTTTATCGCCCCCAAATTATTTCAACTTAAATGGTTGTATTCGTTAAAATAAAATCACACAGAAACACACAAATATGCTCCACAAAAAACCCCCAAACACACATCACATCCGATGTGATGTACCTTCGACGTTAAAGCACCTCAAATGGGGGACAAGCTTGTAGTTTTGTTCTGGCGTTTGTGAGAGGGGTTGGGTTCATTGCAAGCTAAGCAAAGATACACAAATGTTATCTGTTAAGAGAAAGAAAATGTCATTGACAAGAATTAAGAGAGTTATAATGATGTGCTTTCAAGTTAATAACGCTTTTTTCGAAATAGATTCCATTAATAAACATTTATTTCCGTTGGAGAACTTTTCGCTTTTCTAGAAGCTTTATGAACACAAGGATTCAATGCTTAAAGCTCTAAGGGTTATAAAAATTCAAACTGTCCTACAAAGACTTTGGGAACTTTCTGTTATACTCTTCTGTATTACTTATAGCACAAAAGCTTTCTTCATTTATTACTCATACCCAATCCTCACCTTATCTATGCTGAGTCAAACTTTTCAATAAAATATTGCATTACTTCAAAAGCTTTTTGAAGATGGAGCTACTGTTGGCCAACCATTTTTACATTCAATACAAAATGATAAATATCCCAGTTGGATTTATTGGATAACATTATCTGATGGGTGTTCAAAACTGCATTCGATCATTTTATTATCGATTAACAATATTCGCCAAATGGCCGAACAAACTGCAACATACATCAGCTGCGGTGGGTTGTGTCTGTTCAATGGGTAATATTAAAGCCGACATTCAAGATTAGGCCGTTTGTAAAATATACCAACATGTTAACTAATAAGCAAGCCAACAAATCAAAATGGCTATGAACATGCGTAGCATTTCGTTGCCGTTCAAAGGAAGCTCACAAATGGCCATTAATCAATGCAAGGCGTTACAACGCGCACAGAGGTATTTAAATGGAGACGTGTGTACGGTGCGAATAATAAATCCCCAGAGTATTGGAGCAGTGTAAGGTGGATACCACAAATCAACGCCAGCAAAGAAACACCAACCCAATCACGAAAAACGTTAACAACAACAACAAAGTGTTAATTAATGCAACAGCTACCAATACTGGGCTTGTTTTTGCACTTGCTCGGTATTTTTGGGCAATAGCCAGCTATTCGCCAAACAAGAATCGGTTATTAGTAGTGTTGCATGTTTTGGATTGATTTATTTTATTTATCAACGTTTGTTTTTTGCGCATGCTTAGACAATTTAAGGCATTTTAAATGATTGGGCAAATTATATGGGTGGGCTATGGGCGCTTGAAAAAAGGAGCCTCGGAAATAGTTATCGGTTATTTACTTAAAAACTTTATATGGTTAAAAATGGATGTTACCGAGAACGTATTATAAGATTTTAATCAGAGACATTCCCATCTGAAAATTATTTAAAATATTAGCGCCTAATTAGCTAAAGCATTATTAATTAAAGCATTACATATCAAAAAATTGAGACAAAATATTACACACCCTCAAACCTACAATTGAAAAGAGGTTTTAGTTTTACAAACATAACTTGTATAAGATTTTAAAAGATTTGAATTTTCGGAAAAGTGTTGGCATGTTCGTTCAGGCATACCGTAGTATTTTGTTGTTGCAAAATAGTCAGGCGTAATTCTATTATTGTTGTTTTTATAAAATACTACGGGGTTTTTGTTGTAACAGACAAAACCAACCAACCATGTAGGTCGTGCTATTTCGTTCATGTAAATCGAAAGCATAACAAGTGGAGAGAGATGAAAATGTTTATAAGAGCGGTTGTAAGATTTAGAAGACTTTAATTCTCTTGCTCCTCTTCTATTGAGCTTACAATCTCGTCACTTGGGAAAAAAAGTGTTTTGTCATAGGAGTTATTTTAAAATAACTCCTGGGTAGGATATACCAGACAAAAAGCAAGAGAATTAATGAGGATTGGTGGCTCTTTCAAAACCTAGGTATTCTCTGCCTTACCCCCTGGTAAACATTACCATCGTTCTCCACTAATAAATAAACATTGTTTTTATAAAAACAACAATAATGGAATTAAGCCTGACTATTTTGCAACAACAAAAGATTTGAATTTGTAATATATTACATATTCAAAGTTTTCTTTAGTATGTTAAGGGTAGTTCCTTTACTATGAGGCTTAAATGGAAAAATCTTAGCAAATTTTATAAGGGAACATTTTCTACTCATAAAACTTGGTAAATACGGTTTTAATACCAAAAATCGGGGGTACAATACCTTCCACTATTTGCAAAGTTACGCTTTCTAGAATAAATGTCGAAGACTTTATTTACATTTTTATACTTTAACGGTGTATGTTATATCTATTATTAGGAACTTGTGACACGCTAAAAGCATAAAAATGTACCGTTACATTAGGATTATGTCAAAACCTGGGACCATGGATATAATTGCCTACCAAATGACCCATTATGAACTTAAAATACCAAACTGTAGTAATACCAACAAAATGCCGAATATGGGGGCACCGTTAGGTGAACTAGAAACAGTGGTACCTATTGAGGACTTGAAATACCCATATTGAGAAAATTCCGTTAAAGAATAAATCTAAAATTATCTTAATACCGAATAATGCACTCCGCCATTTCGAAGGAACTTGCAAAATCTAAAAAAAAGAAAAACGTAAAAAGGCCTAGAAATTGAGTATAAATTGACGAATATCAGATGTATATATTATATATACGAAAAGCTTGAACATTATAGTCAATTATCTGCAAGAAACTAATTGAAATACCAAATAAAGGGAGGTAGCGCTATATGGGCGTAGATCTGTACATGGAATTTTTTGTCATGGGAGGTAGTACCTATTTCGCACTCAAAATTCTAAATTCCTATAAAAAGTGTGGCCCAAATCACCAAAAAAAACCTATAAAGTAAGGTACCGTGGTAGGGGATTTTTTTTAGTATTTTAAATAAATATCGTCTGAGTTTATAGTTTATGAGATTATAAAATCGGTTGCCATTTTCCAATGTATTATAGCACAATTATTAAAAATGTTTTTCCCAAGTTCCGATGTTTATTTTTTTTTTTGTCCCTCTGGGTCTACTAACCCCATTTTTGTCATAACCTATATCTAAAAACTAAAATATAAAAAATACTTAAAATTTTCTAAAATATAAAATATACAATAAAAACTAAATTTTTTTCTAAAAAAAATTTTTCCTGAAAAAGCAAAATTTTTGTATATTTGTAGAAAAAAGTCAAAGGCTAATTCCACTATCTGTGTATGATGTAAGCTTGAAGCACTGATTTTTGTGCTAAACAATTTCAATATTTTTAAAAGGTCGATAAATAAGTATTAATTTATTTAATATAATTGCTTGCAAAATTATTGACAAAATAACCTACCAGGTTATTCAATTTTAATTCAATTTTCTGTAAAATCCAACATTTTATTGTGCACGAAAATCTGCACTTTTAAATATATTTTAACTAGGCGAATATAGCTTCAAAATGTATTTCAACATCATTAATTCTTTAATTTTTTTATATTTTCAGGTAAATATCCCAAAATTTGTTTGTTACAAAGTTTGATATTAACTTTTTGCATGTAACTGGTGAGTACACTAATTGTTAAAAAATCAGTATATACTGATTACATAATTTTCATTAATTACCTTAGTTTATAAATTCGAAAGTGTAAAGCGTAATTTCAATTGAAATAGACAAACTCTGGAAAAATTCAGTTGGTTCATAATTAGTTTCACCCAGTTTTCTCCTTTCTGAAGACTCCAGAAGTTATTGAACAGTTATGATATATCGAAAAGCATTTCATCGAATAGGACGACAATATTGGTTTGTATCTCTTTCATGTATACAAACTTGTTCGTCCGAAAAAAACTAATCTCCTGTCCATTTGCTAAACATTATTCAATTTTAAAGAGGCCCGCTTCTGAATGGCCTCCCAAACTCCAATCGCTGTGACAACGTTTAGTGCTCAACTCAATATTCACATACAATTCTCATTCACGCATATGTAATTTGACGTGTGATTTATTGCATTTATCGATCAACGGACAATAGACGATATGAATGGACGGAGGAGCATGCGTGTCCATACGTTTGATTTCGTCGTCTGACAGGCAGAATGTCAAATGCTGTGAAATGTCTTCCTTTAGTGTCTAATCTGAGTTTTTTTTTCTTGGCCAACTTGCTCGGCGTCATTTTACACGCATTTTATTTACGTCCAACTAGTATTTCTTGTATTCTTTGACATTTACACTTTGTTTTGTTTTTTTTTTTTTTTTTTGGTGTTCTTCATACAGTGCGAAAAAGGCTCCAACAGCTAGGATTTATGTTCCCCCCATTGCAGTTGCTGCCACAATGTCCAAGCCATTGCCATGCTTCATTGTTGGACTGTAAATGGTGGCTGGCCAAAATTAAATGTTAACTGATTTGTTTTGGTTGGTTGTTTGTCCTATTTTTGGACAGTTGGCCGTTGGCCGGTCAGACTTGCAACCATCTCGATATGCGTTTATGAATTTAACTGCAACAGGTTTATGCAGTGCGTGCAGCATTTCCATGGAATGACCTAAAGAGTTTTCCGCCAATTTGAACAACAACATAAATAAATGCACCATTCCAAATTATTGGGACATGCTTAACCCATTCAGGGTCAACCACAATATTCGTATCTATTTGAATGGTAATGTAATTTCATAAATTTACCAAAAAAACATGTTGTTAATAAAGATGCATAGAAAAATTGTGGATTAAATTACAAGAAAATTGTTCCAAATATAGAGTGAAAATAGAACAATGTCATTATTTAAATAATATGAAAATCCGTAACTCATACTTTTTTGACTTAATGAAATGGGAAGGGGGCGATGCAGCTAGTAGTTTGTGGGAACAAGTCAATGAAAATTACAAAACAAAGAGATTTTTAAGTTTATGAGAGTAAGGATGTATGTGATCTGAATAATAGGAACAAAATAATAAAATATTAAAATCTCCCCCGTCATTGCAATGGGTTAATATGTGCGAACGCATGCACATACATAAATCATGCACATTTATCCAATCCATAGAGACTAGTTGCAAACGCCAATTATAATATGGCCAAACATCGGCAAAGTTATCTTTAACAAAAACTTACATCTCAGTTAGCCAGTGCAGGTGTGCTCTTAGTTTTTGTTCCAAAAATTATATTTTACTGTGCACAGTGTCTAAACACATTTGAAGCCATTGGCCTTTATTTATAGTATCCTTGCCAAAGCGTGTGGAGTTATCGGCGAACATGCGTATCATAACATTTCATTAATTTGATGCAATTTATTTTGCCCTCTTTACGAGACTGGAGCATTCGCCCTGTCGTCTTTTGTGTTCTATTCAATTAAATAATGCTAAATTTACCCTTGAGCGAATAGGGCAGACACTAAATTTGTGTTCGATTATTAGTTAATTTATTACATCTAAACACAAAAACATGAAAACAGTAAAAATAGTAATATTATATTCGAATAGCAATGTTCTGAAAAGAAGTTAGCCACTTATTGATAAATATACATACATATTAACACTCTAGTCATACAGGGTGAGATAAAAAACTGCAACAAAGTCAAACGCCATATTTTTTTATTTTTTTTTAATAGTTAAATGAAAGCAAAGGCTGTCGGAAATATCTTCAAACTTTAGAATAAGTTTAGATTTGTTCGAATTGGTCACCTTTGGCACGAATTATGGCCTTCAAACGGCCAATGCGATGGTGGTGAGTCCTGTTGGAATGTCCAAGGTCTTCGTACAAAATGGTTACGTGCCCAAGGCTTTAATACACCCACCAGAATATTTTCGCGACAATATTCGGCATTTATTCTCGGTCGATTAATACGAGCGTAGAAAGACCAACGGCTGTTATGGCGACCCACACCATCACCATGGCCGACGAAGGTGCACATTTTCAGCTGACCTCTTTGGCAAGTAAACACGAATGTTTTCTCATCTGAGATAACCAAATTCGGCAATTCATCACATTCGACCAAGCGAAGCAACTCTTTAACTCTTTTGAGTCTATTTTCTTTCTGTTGCGGTGTAAGTTCTTGAACTCATTTTTCAATATTTGCCGAATGGAATATTGCGATATGTTTAGCTCACGAGCCATTTTTCGGCCACTGCGACGCGGGTTTCGATCAAATCGCTTTTTTACTTTTCGAACCATTTCTACTGATGTCGCTGTTTTCTTCCGTCCACTTCTTTAACGTCGGACTACACTACCAGTATCACTATAACAAGCGATGGTTCGAGACACATAAGATTCATTCACATTTGGAGTGCTCTAACGATAGCCACTTGTGGTTTTCCAGCCAAATATAAAGAAATCACACTATCACGCTTGAATTCCATCACAAATATCTTTTTTTCTGAAAAATTCTCACCAAAATGCTTTTGCATGCTTGTAAACAATATAATGGTTTGTCACTGGAAAAATTTTAACGGCTGTTGGACGAGTGGCTTGGAAGTAACAGCAGTCTGAAGTTTGTTGCAGTTTTTTCATCTCACCCTGTATATTTCAATGAGCCACGTTATGGGCACACCAAATAATAGACGAGAATCCTATATATATTGGTGACTTGTGTCTCTTATTATATGTATCGCATATTATAAATATTTAAATGTGACTTAATTAATATTTAAATATTAATAATAGGAAGTAGAAGTAGTAGTATTTTTCTTTGCTTAGATGTATGGATTAATACAGACACTATACGAATTTTTGTGCATATGTGTATCCAAATTTATTAGAACATTTCGATGACAAGTTGCGACGTCTCTTTAAATTACATACATGTTGAATGAAGTCTGCTTTGTTTTATGCCTACTTAAATCAATTATAAATTTTACTAGACCTACCAATGGTTTTCCCTCTTCTTCCTGCTGGGTTATTCAAGAACGGTTAACTGCAAAGTAAGTCTACATTCGATAAGTGCAACAAAGTCAGCTGTTTTCTCCCTCCTCCACTTCGTATCTAAATTCGGACATACTTTCAATCAAAATATTCTCACAAAATATAAAAAGGATGCAACACCAGCAGAACTCGCTACGGCTCATATATAACGACATTGCACAACTCAATTAGTTTGAGTCACATTTAAAAATTACCATATTCGCAAATTACTTAGTTATTAAAAAGCCGAATAACATTTCTCATAATTATACCATAGACACATCATACATAACATCTCCAGACATTTGGAGACCCCAAGAAAGGTCAATGTGTTACCATAGTCCCCATATAACGGTACCTACTATTTTGACTACAAGTTTAAAACTTTTTTATAAATGTTGCCTTTATCTCATTTTGGGGGTAATTGAAAGTTCCGGCCGGCCGAACTTAAGATTGTTTACTTTTTTCATCTTAATCATTTCATGTTATTGTCCTTTTTTCAGTACTTTATTATGTTATTTAATTTCATCTTTAATCAAAACAAATATAATGCATCCTCTGCTGTTGTTAAATGTTCTATATTGGGCACATTGAGTGCAAGAGTTTTGCCGCTGTTTTCCCATTTTCATTCAATGTCTCGGCGCGCTGCACCCAAAAAACGCTTAAAACTTCCACTATTACAAACCAACAATTAATCTCAGTTAGTACAACTATCAACTATCATATGCAATTCTGGGACAATTTAAATTTTATCAAAACTAAAATAAAACCACTGGCCAAACAAAAGCAGAACAGAAATGTTTTGTCATTTTCCGTTCTCAACCAAATTTCGTATACCCAACAGAACGCTTGAAACTTTTGGAACTTCCAGCAATTATCATTTTTTTTCTAATCGTTCTACTCTGGGACAATTGCGGTTGAGCCAGTGGTGGTGGTGGTGGTCACACAGAAAGCAGAAAAACCAAAACAACCCAACTTCTGTCTCAGTGCTGGCAGTTTTGTTGGCGGTGCGTGCGTACGTTGTGTAAAAAGCAGTCACTCATTGTTGTTGCTGCTGTTGATCTAAAAATCCAAAAGCTGGTGATAAATCTCAGCTTGAACGGCTGGTTAAAGTTTGCAGGAATTTAATATCGTTTCGGCAGTCAAAGTGTTTAAATGTGAACGTTAAATAGATAAACGGACGCACATTTATCTAAGAAATAAACAGAAATGTGAATTACTTCGGAAACAAATTGTCAGAAATTCATTTTTTTGTGTTCAACAATTATTCATAAATAACGAAAAGGAATAAAATTATTTTATCTGCAATTTAAAACGAGAGAAAAGGATCAGAATATTTCAGGTAAGCAATGCATTTAAAAATCAACAATGTAATTCATCGCAATTATGCAATACTTAAAAATGATGTTCGAAACTCCGTGAGAATATTTTTGAAGCCATATGGACACAGATGATATACATACATGATTTTATTCGCTGTATGTTAAGTGGGGATTATAACATTCGAAGAGAGAGAGAGAGTGGTAAAAGTTTGTCTAGTGCCGAACCCACAAAATACCAGGATTTCCAAATATATTATGGTCTAACGTAAGGTATAACAGATATAGTTCAAACTTCGCACACTTAGATGGTAATTCACACAGGTCAGATGCCAAAAAGAAGAACTATCGATGCACTTCTCGCAAGGATTCAGCATTTTTCTATAACGACAGTGTGAATAAAAAGTTCACACATTCCAATATATCTGATAGTACAAGTAGATTTCCAGCTAAGATGTTATGGGTCGACTGCCTTTTTATACTCTCCGCCATATTATGGAGGGTATATTAAGTTTGTCATTCCGTGTGTAACACCACGAATTTAAGTGACATTTTCACCGGATCTTTCGAACTTTCGAAACAGGTCCACCTATTCGTATAGTTCCTAAATACTGGAACCTCCTTATTCGGTATTTTGATGATTTAGCTACATAATCTAAATATCTCCTTAAGGTACTTCCCCCACAAAGAGTAAACACTTTCATTTTCATAAAATGCAAAATAATTCACTGTTATTTATTGTAATTTCGCACATTGCTATATTCCGCCAACAATAGATCTAGTGTAAAAGGGATAGTTATCGGTCTACTTTTTTATAGGTTTTTATACCCTCAGCCATATGGCCACAGAGGGTATATATCATTTGATACGGTCAAAACGTGCCTAGTAGAAATAACGGATTTAGAGCCTAGGTCTCTTTGGACCAAATCCGTTTCAGAACATTTAGAGTCGATCTATGTCGATCGATGTCCGTCCGTCTGTCTGTCTGTCTGGCTGATGCGCACGATAACTCTCGAAGGGAGTATCCGATTTGGTCCAAACTTGGTACAACGTAATATTTTTGTCAAACTTAGATCGAGTTCGGAGATGGGCAATATCGGTCCACTCCCTCTGGTACCTCCACCACAAAAAGTGGAAATTTTCAAAAAAAAATATTTTTTGCACAGAAAGAGAAACGATAATCCGATTTTGCTCCAACTTTGCAAATCTTTATATTTGCGTCAGTGCTGGGTCAAATGTGAAAATGGACAATATCGGTCCACTCCTTCTGGTACCTCCCCCACAAATTTTGAATAATTACAACTCTTATAAAATTTGATATAAGAGTCCGATTGTCTTCAAATTTCACACATGCCAATATTTATGTTAATCCAAGGACTGATGTTAAGATGGAATATATCGGTTCACTCCTTCTGGTACCTGCCACACAAATGATCGAGATTTTCAAAAAAAGAATATATATATTCTGCACAGAAAGAGAATCGATAACCCGACTTTGTTCCAACTTTGCAAATCCTGATATTTATGTCAGTTCTAGGTCACGTGCAAAAATGGATAATATCGGTCCACTCCATCAAGTACCTCCCCCACAAAGGTCGAAATTTTGAATATTCATCAAGCTCTTAAAACACTAAATTAACATCCGATTCCATTCAGACTTGGCACATCTCAATTTTTTCATAAACGCAAGATCTTTTATAAAGATGGTAGAGATTGGACCATTCGTTGTGGTACCTCCCACACAAAGGACCTAAGTTTTGAATAATCAAAACGAACAAAGAATCCGAAATAAAAATTCGGTTCTCTTCATATTACGCACGTCCTATTATTTCTACTAACTCAAGATCTGGTGTGAAGATGGAATATATCGGTCCACTCCTTCTCGTACCTCCCCCACAAAGGGTCAAAATGTTGAGTACCCATGAAGCTCATAAAACGCAAAATTAACATTCGATTATATTCAGACTTGTATGATGTAAGAGACCGATTGTCTTCAAATGTCGCATATCCCAATAATTTTAGTAACCCAAGGTCCGGTGCCAAGATGGAATACATCCGTCCACTCCTTCTGGTACCTCCCCCACAAAGGGTCAAAATTTTGAGTATCCATGAAGCTCGTAAAACGCAAAATTAACATCCGATTCTATTCAGACTTGGAGCTTCTCAATATTTTCATCAACACAAGATCTGTTATAAAGATGATAGAGATCGGACCATTTTTTCTGGTACCTCCCCACATAGGATTCAAGATTTTAAAAACAAAACGCTCAAGGAATTCGAAAAAAAGCATCCATCCATCTCCTCAAATTTCCCACATACAGACATTATTTCTAACACAAGATCTGTTGTGAAGATGATATAAATCTGCCAACTTATTACTGTCATAACTTGCGAAACAAGTCGGTCATTCTTTACAACTTGCTATATCTAAATATTTCTCTTAACCAGTATTCTGATATGAATATGTAATTTGTCGGAATTTACGAATTCGCATAAAATTGGATACGAATGTTCGATTTCCTTTAAATTTTGCACATACCAATTTATTTTATCTGTATTAGATGAAGTATGAAAATGGAATATATCGGTCCGCCATATCTGTTACCTGACACATATTTCCACTTTCCGAAAATGTGCACATATTTCATATAAAGTACAAGAAGTAGTCGATATAGTCCAAATCTGTCACGTTCATATCTCAAGACTGAGGGTATACATCTGTCGGCAAAACTGACTGATACTATTTTACTTGTTTTATTTAATAATAATTAGTTCCAATTACAATAATGCCTCAGCGCCAAAAAGGCTTTTAGCGCTCATTGAACTATATTTAATAAATAAATTTCTATGTATATTAAACAAATGGGATATTTTTTTATCTATTACATTTTTGTTATTAATATTTATTTAATTTTCTCAAACTTATTCGCTGTCACAAAACTTCCACTCCCTAAACAATGACTTAAGGCATGCCAACGCGCCAACAACTTTTAATAAAAAATAAAAAAAAAACTGTTGCCCCAAAACCAATCAGTTTCGAATATCTAAAAATCACTAAATGCAATCAAATTAAACTGGAAGACAGTTCAGCCTAAAACTGTCCATCACAATGTGCCAGCGATTTCCAACAAAATTCTTCACACTTGAACTGCAAACAGTTAGTTTTTTTGTTCGTTCCATTTGGGTATTTGTAATTTTTATCAATATGTCATATGACTGTCAATACCGTTAGAGAAATACATGCCGAACACACAGACCTCCACTCCGCTCCCGTCCAGTTCTTTGCTCATGACATGCATAGCTGTAAACGAGATTTTATGCACTGACGTCAGACGGGCAAGTGGAAAATGCTGTACCCACTGAATTGTGGCGGATAAAGTGTCACTCGCTAAATGCCAAACGCATTTGTCGTTTTTGCAAATTCCGAAAAACATGACACAAATATCGAACGTTATGGCTTTCTGTCATCACAATTCGTATATTTTTTTTCTACGCTCATAAGCAAATAATTGGTGATCAGAGACGAGATTTTATAGCCTAGTAATTCAAATATTATCATTAATGTGCAGAACCCATGTTTAGCTAATTAGGTTCATATCTGTGCAAATTAATATATATTTATGGTCCAATTAATATTCTAATATTGATGGCGAATAATGAGCTATATTATCATAAACTTACATTCTGACATTATGCCCATAATCGCTTGTGTAAAAGTTTCTGCTTGCTTGAGTTTCTGCTTGCTAGTTTCATGTTACACACCTATATACCAATCTTCTCTAAAATAAACAGCATTAAATAAGTTATAGCTCTGGAACTCCAATTAACTTCAAAAAATTATAGGGATTTGGAGTCTTCATATTTTCAAATCCTTTCTCAGACCAGTAATTCTCACTTTAGTCAATCCAGTTATTGCAATGAAAATCTTTTTGTTCTGAGTCGCAACAAATCGATCACCTCGTTTGAATCTCTGGTGTACATTCTTACAGTCTACCCTTTTATTCGCATCTCTACTGGCAATTTAAGCCAACGTATATACTCCAAATTCTCCTTGATATATATGGCATATTACCTACCGATATCCCTTGTTGCTTCCAGACAGTTTAGACTAACAAAACCTAGGAATTCATTTCCACGGAATCTCGGAGCCTTTCTTCTAGTCGTTGTATTGCAAGCTTCAAGTTGATAATAGAGCAAGTCAAGCGGAGAGCTACAATTCTACAATTTTCTTTCTCCCACTCCATTGGTTTTACACATGTGTACCCGTTCCGATTTCAAGAGGTGCTTATGCTAACATCACTTTCAACTTTTCAAAAAAAAAAAAAAAAAAACTGAAAAAATCGAAGGACTTTGCTCTATTAATTGAAATGAGAAAACATTTGAACTGTGAAATTTTCATTCATTTCCAAAGCAGTTGTAAAATCGACAAAATTCTTACAAATCGCTCTGAATTTTCTTCTGCATTAATTAATGATTATGTTTTTAATTGCGAAAAACATTATCGAATTCACAAGGCAAGTATGTTCATTCCTGTAAATATAAACACATATGATTGAGACATATATATTTTGTCAATATGTTTGCGTGTTTCCGGACGACTTGTATAACTCATCCTTGAAGTTTTTTCTCCTTCACCACCCACTTCGGGTGGCATAGCATTTCCGCTGCTTCTGCAGACGAGTTATGTACATACCTACCTACATTGGCCAGCATCATCACATCAACCTGTTGACTGTTTTGCCTCTCTGTTTGTCTGTTTGTTGTGCGCCACATTTATTGCAGGCGTTAAGCAGGGTCTCTAATTCGCATACGCCTAAAAGTAAACACTAGGCAATACGCACCTTTACTCTCCACTCCAAATTCGGAAACATTACATTACTTGAGGGTTATGTTGTTCACTGGACGAAAGCTTTTCTGTTTGCCCAGATACACAGAGAGAAAATAGCAGATTGTCAAAACGATACATGCCTAAATAGGAGCGTCTTCATTAATTACAATCTGTATATTGATCTGTCTGTTTACTTTTCCTGTTGGAATTGTCCAGGAAATTATTTTGCAATTAGTAAGTAGTTGTTTAATTCTCTTTCTTAAAAATGTCTTCGGTTAACCAGAGAGACCTATTGTCTGGAACTTAAGAGTCATTGCCTCAATTGTAGTTCCTTGTGGTTTTTTGAATTTTTTTCATTCTGTGCACAAATTACAGTTCATTTCCCTTTAGCTAAAGTTGTAGTCTATGTAAGAAGTGATTTTTGCAAAATGACTTTTAAAATATAGAGAGGGTATATTTCATTGGGTACATCATCGGAGATGGACAAGATCGGTTCACTCCTTTGTGTAACTCCCCCATAAAAGCCAAATTTGTCAAATAAATAATTTACTTAATGAAAAAGGAAAGGATCATTTTATTTTATTTTATGCTAATCCCAATATTTTTGACAGTTAGGTGCGAAAATGGACCAAATCGGCGCTCTCCATCAAGTGCCTATTATTCCAACATGGAATAATTTTAAATCTTATAAAATGTGAAATAAAAATCCGATTGTCTTGAGATTTCGCAATTTTCAACATTTTTACAAAGACATTATCAGGTGTGAATATGGGATATATCGGTCTACCTCTTGTACCTCCCTCATAACGTGCCAAAATTTTTAATAGCAATGAGCCTTCGATTTTTTTTTTCAAACTTCACTCTTTTCAACATTTCGATCAACACAAGATCTGTTGTGAAAATGGGATTTATTCGTCTGCTCCTTCTGGTACCTGCCCCACAACGGTTCAAATTTTTTTATAGCCATAAAGATAGTAAAACCCGAATCAAGCATCCAATTCCGTCCAAACTTCACATATTCCAATATTTCCACCAACACAAGATCTGGTGGTAAGATGGAGTATATTTGTTCACACAACAATGGCTTAACCCTATGAATAATTATAATGCCGATTACAGTTTGTACATCTCAATATGAATCAGTATTAGATGAATTGGAATGCTTCGATCACATTTGTACATCTTACAAAAAATATCAAATATCTCATATAAAGTACAAGTAATATTTATATCAGACTTAGGTGAGATACGAAATTGGCCAACTTTTTTCGAAACCTCCCCCATAAACAGTTAAAAACTTTAATAATCATAACGCAAGTTAATATATATGTTCTATTCATCTGTCGGCAAAACCGACTCATATTTTTTACTCCTTTTTCTTTTATTCAACAGAAGAAGCATAAAATATTATCAAATTGCCCTCTTAAGTTCTGACCAGTATAGATGTTCGCTTGCGAACTAATGACATTTCAATCATGTAAGAGTAAAATTTCGATTTTGAATAATACAAGTCATAGCACCGCAATGGCTGTTTATGTTGCGGTACTATTATATGTTTCGCAACTGTATATAGGAATAATCGTCCATTATAAAATGTAAATGAACTTTTCTCAGTGTAGCCACCAGAAAGCTCTGCTTCTGTTAATTTACATGAAATAAGATAAATAAAAGCTTTATGACATTAGCAGACCTTTGACAATGTATCGCATTGTGGTTCACATGTGCTTCATTCGAACAGATACAGATTGTTGAGGACAGAAGAGCAATAACAAGAAAAACAACAAAATGTTGTGACGTGATTTCTTTCTTACTCCGAATTGATGTGCGCGCTCTCACAAGTGATGAGACACACGACCATTGCTCTCGGGGAAGGTAAACACAGCACAGCGAATGCATGTGGTTAAGTGGGTGGCTGTGACGGTGTGTGTTTGTCTCCAACCAGGGGCAATGGGCCAAATGAAAACGAAAGCAAATGCATGATTTGTCTGAATTTGAAAATTAATGGCATTTTCCACAAAAAAAAAACAAAATTGTGTGTTTTGTCTAAGCGATCACCAAAAAACAAAAACAACTAAAGTAAAACGTATTTTTAGACGACACAATGAAAAGTATTTAAAGATGACAAAATGTGGACACCTCCGCAAATCAGAAATCAAAACAAACGTTGATGCTCTCTTTGGAAAATAAAGAATGAGAGAGAGCTAGTGAGAGAAAATGTTGAACTACCATTGGGGTTGGAGGTTGATGTCTGGCAAAGGTCTGGCGTTGTTGTAGCACCTGCTTTCGCATTCAGGTGAATAGACCCCCAAAAATTAATTGGTATGGGTGCTTATATTTGTTTTTCCTATTGTTGTTGTCTTCGCTCATAGTTGAGAATAAATATTTCAAATTTCCATATTAGTGCCTCTCCGCACTCTCCACGCTTCGTGAGGAAAGGAGGCTCTAGTGTTGTTTACAGCTGTCATTGGGGTCGGCTGTTGGTGGTTCTGCATGCTGATGGTGCTGCTGCTCTTCGATGTCTGTTCTGTTCGCACAGAACAGAATTTTGTGTGGCTGCGACTGTTTTCAGCCAGCAAGTCAGTTGATTTTCAGATACGTCTGTACATGCATGAGGTCTGCTGGCGTATCATTGCCAGTGTCTGTGTGTGTGTACGTGTGAATGTTTTCGCTTTTCTGTTTGTTGTCTTTTCGCTTCTACGTTTTGGCAAACTCCGAAAATCCAGTTTATCCCATGAAGGCAAAACGTGCGGACGCTTTTAACGGTTAGGCAAAAAAGAAAACAAATCAAAGCCTTCATTCATCTTCAGCGGGTTATCTCGGCGCGTTAGTGTTTCTTTTTTTTTTTGGCAAATCGCGGTCGTGGTTCAACGCTCACCAGCTGTGGTTGGTACATTTCATTGTGAACCGTGTACGGTAACATTCACACGCGGTCGGTCAATCGGACGGACGCCTGACCCCACTAGTTGGGTCGCGATAAATCGCCGCGACGGTCGCGGGCACGTAATGTCCGATAAACAAAAATAAATATAAACAAACAAACCAAAAGAAAAAACTCGTATATCCGTAACGTAATCGTTCCGAACGTATCGCAAATAAACAAAAACAAAAAATAAACAAACGCAAAACCGCATGACTTAATGCACAACAAACAATTCACTAAATAATCGAATATTTTTGCCCGAATGCATATTGAAACGAAGCAACAAAACTATTAGAAAATACTAAATTGAAAAGTGCCAGAAAACAACAAAATAAATAAATAAATACATCAACTAATTTGTGAATTCTTAAAAAGCAAATTCAAAATCGTAAAAATCAAGTAAATGGAATTGATATTTTGAATAATGTTTGAAAATATAATAAATCATTTTTCAACAAAAGTGTGATCATGTTTTAAGTAACAATATTTTAGTTGTTGTTTTTCTTTTAAATGTTAACAGTTTGTTTTTATCTAAATTTGTTATTTGTTGTCATAAACACCGTTTTAGTTGTGGTTTTTATTTTTATTTTGCATAGTTGCTTTTTTTTTATTATTTGAAACTGGAATCTGTGCTTAAAATTAATGACAAAAGTTATGGCGTTGATTTAAAATGCATTCAAAAAATCTATAAAATACCTTTGAGACGTAGAAAGTGATGATACCGGAAATTTGATACCCTACATAGTAGTTTTTGACGAAAGGGAATTTTTTTCTGGTTGGGAAATGAAATATTTGTCTAAATAAATTCTAAATAAATTAATTTATATTCTGCATTAATAATTAATGTAAAACATACAGAATTTTTTGGTCGTGCTTTTTGATGAAATTGATTGACGCTGATGAATTATTGAACCACAGAGAGAATTTAGTGTCAAATAAATGTCTTCTTATTATTCTCCGAAAGAACTAAATCGGCGTTTCTTACAAAAAATTTAAATAATACTTAATTTGTGACATTTTTCCATTCGAAAAGATTAAGTGGAAAACCTGAGCGTACAGTTGGTCAACTAATTGTTTCGACACGTAGAATCAATAAAAATGTGTATATCGTAACAATAAGCCTATATTTCTTGCGTAAATAAACACATTTTTTCAAGACAGTTATTCATTTTCACATCTGTCCTAATGTGTTAAATAAGGTGTTAATTCCATAGTACAATATTAAAATGAATGAGTGGAAAATAAAACAATGTATTTGTAAAATGAAAAATTGAGTTCCTCTCTGATTTATGAAGGTGTGGTGTAACTACAACTTGATTTGGGGATCCAACATTTCCCCTATTTGCTCAATAATATGTTTTTGGTGACAATGGCCTCGGAGTTTGTATATTTAACGGCAGATACAAAATGGTTAGGCTTAATCCCATTATTGTGGTGGTAATTGAATGGATATTGGATGGTAATGTTTAGCAGGGGGTAAGGCAGAGATAGGAAAACACATTAAATGGCTGTCATGCATACTGTCGTTTTCACTGGCGATGAGTGATTTTCCATCCAGTTATCGGATGCAACAACCGTTCACAACGCAATGTGTTATTTAAGTAATTTAGGTTTGTACCATTCCGTTCAATTTATTATGACATCTATTTTCATAATAAAATAAACATTTCCTCCCTTCGCCATATATACGTACCAACATACAGGGTGAGCTGAAAAAACTGCAACCAATTTCAGACTGCTGCCATTTCTAAGCCACTTGTCCGACAGCTGTTAATATTATTCCAGTGACAGCTCATTATATTCTTTAAAAGCGTACAAAAGCATTTTGGTGAGAATTTTCCAGAAAAAAAGTTATTCGTGATGGAATTCAAGCGTGATAGTTTGATTTCTTTATATTTGGCTGGAAAACTACAATTGGCTATCGTTAGAGCACTCCAGCATTTAAATGTGAATAAATCTTTTGTGTCTCCCGACGTCAAGGAAGTGCAGGGAAGAAAACAGCAACATCAGCAGAAATGTTTCGAAAAGCAAAGAAGCGACTTGATCGAAACCCGCGTCGCAGTGACCGAAAAATGGCACATGAGCTGAACATATTGCAATAATCCATTCGAAAAATATTGAAAAATGAGCTCGGTGTAAGGCCATTGAAATTCCAAAAAGTGCAAGAACTTACACCGCAACGGAAGGAAAATAGACTCAAAAGAGCTAAAGAGTTGCTTCGCTTGGCCGAATTGGCGAAATAGGTTTTCTCCGATGAGAAAACAATCATTTTCCTGCAGTTTGTAAACAAACAAAATGATCGTGTTTACTTGCCAAAGAGGTCAGCTGAAAATGTGCACCTTTGGTTGGCCATCAGAACTCAAGCGCTGGTCATGGTGATGGTGTGGGCCGCCATAACAGCCGATGGTGACCATGGCATCAGAATAAATGCCGAATATTATCGCGAAAATATTCTGCAGGGTGTATTAAAGCCTTGGGCACGCAAACATCACTCTCAGCACGCGCCACCTAAGAATGGTTACAAAATAAGGTTCCTCGCTTCATTTCCAGTGCGCAATGGCCATTTTGGAAAGCAAGGTTGACACTACAAAATAGCAAAGTGTCGATCACCTCAAGCAATCGCTTCGCCGGGAATGGGCCAAAATACTGCAGAACAACATTCGGACAGCGACAGTGGTGACCAATTCAAACAAATCTAAACTAATTCTAAAATATGATGCTTTTTCCGACACGACACAAATGTAGAAGTAATGACGTTTGACTTTGTTGCAGTTTTTTTATATCACCCTGTATAAATGCTCCAAAATAGCAATTGCACCGAACTTAAACTCAGACTCCAAGTGCATTGAACTAGTCATTACCAACAAAATAGCAAAAAATGATTATATTTTTTAGATCTTTGGGAAAAGTATATGGTTACAAGAATTACAAACACGCAATTTAAAACACGATTTGCTAGAATTCAATTCAAATATTCATTATCTCTATTACAAATAACAAAATACTACTTATCAATAAACGCCCCTCTTTAGCAACCTATAACAAAATGTGCCTGGGGAGCTTTTTTAACCAACGAGGAATTATAGGTGCATGACATCTCCCTGTTATTCTCTTTCCAAAATTGGGAATTTGATGTTTATTCATGCTTTAAATGCGTCGGAGGCATAATATTTCTTAGCATATGAATTTAGAATAGATTTGGAATAGGTTTTTCTTATTATAAAATAGTCAGACTTAATAATAATATAACAATTTACGGGGTATCTGTTGATATTGCCAAAAGATGTATACCCTCAGCCTTGCGTTGTGGTTTTTAATAAGGGGAGGTTCCGAAAGAAGTGGCCAATTTCGACTACTTCCTTCACATTTTATGAGATATGTGATAATATTTGTAAATTGTTGAAATATGCATGATGTACCGGATATAATGGACCGAAGTATTCCATTTCCTCTAATACTGCTAAAAATATTGATTTGTGTCAAATTTAAAGAAAAATTCGAAGATTTATTTTTAATTTTATGCGAATAATCTAAATGTTGAACTGTTGCGGGAGGGGTGCCAGATGGAGCTGGCCAATAAATTCCATATTCACTCAGATCTCTGGTTGAGAAAAAAAAATAAGACATACATATGTTTGAAAAGAATCGTTCACCTGGTTCACAAGTTATGAATATTGAATTGAAATTGATATGAATTCTAAGTTTCCAGAGGTGGTGGACCGATATCTGTAATTTTTACACCACATCTTGTTTTAGTAGAAATGAAGTAAATCAGATTCTTACTTCGCTTTTATAAGCACGCTGCCATATATAACACAAATCTTCTGAATTTCAAACTTTAATATTTCTTACAGAAGAAATTCGGGATTCGTATTAATTATCCAGACTCTTTTCGTATTAATATTTCAGACCCTTACCTACCTCCACATGGCAATTTTATTTTACAAGCAATCTGCTTTACATACCTACTCACATTTACATTTACATGCCGATGTTGATATTGTTATTATTTTAATTTAAAAACAATAATGTTGCGTTTATTTGCCATTCACATTGATTTGTAATGATTAATAAATTCTGTTTTTATTGTGCGCAAAAAAAGCAATCAAAACATTACTGAGGCTGTGGGAAACAATCCGAGATACTTCAGCATTCAATCACGGAGAGTATAATGCAAAAGCGTTGTTTATCACAAAACAAATAATGAAAATAACTTTTATTATCATTTTATTATTTTTTAATAACTTCAACAGGCAGCGTCGAAAAAGATGTAATACCGTCGTGATATATTGTTGTTGGCATACATTTGACAAGATGATATGTGTGTGGGTATGTGTGCATTTTACAGGGGGGGCAAGATTGAGGATTGAGATATACCAGGCACTAACGCCACGTGACTATAAATCAGTAAACCAGCAAGTGCGTAATCCACGCTCCATTTGAGTACTGTTTACACTTCAAGAAGTACAAAACGACTGTCCTCAAGACAATTCCCTTTATTTCAGTCTGTTTATAGCTGCTAACAGGCTACCTCTATTCCCATCCTTTCCAAGCAATAAATAGAACACAACAATGACTAACATAATGTCGTCGGTTTCCGATTAGCTTTTTATGGTGGCCATAAGCAACCAAACCATCTTATGTTTTCGTTCGAGTTTAATGGATGTTTGAATCATTTGGTTGCGGTTTCGTGTTACCACCCACACACATACATACACAATTTTTTGGCAACTTTGTTTATTTTCCTTGGGCACAGAGTGAATGTGCCATAAAGAAGTTCTAGTCACAAACCTTCCGTAAAAATATACAAGACAGTCTGACTTTATGGTTGACGTGGTTCTTCTCCTGCTTTCTCTACTTCTTCAATGCCATTGTTATCCTGTGATTACTAAAATCAGATACAAAACTTAATTGAAATACATTGTGGCTGAGTCGTCTTCCATGCGGTTCGCCGTCGATGGGTTACGGCAAACCCACAAACCCCAAAGATAAATTACCTCCCTCCACCATTTTCACAGCCAGTGACATTATCAATTATATCAAAAGTTATTATGTTTATATTTTGTGTGTGTTTACTAGCTGGAATAATTAATAACAAGGTCGTCGAAATAACAATTCCACATAACCAAAATTATATTGTCGGTAGCTGGGCATATTTCGATATTAGTTTTGATTTAATGTCGCCCCTTTTTGCAGAAGACATAGTGGCAGCGGAGTCAATGCGGCTTGTTTTATTGTGCCCAAGGACATTTTTCTCTTGCCTTACCACATTCGTATATTTATCCTTCTTCTTAGTATTGAACCAAGGGTTTATTTTCCCTAGAATCATTCATCTAATAATATTCAGCTACTGAATATTCAGGAAAACCGCTAAACATTCGTTTTTAATTAACTTGTATCTCAAAACCGCATGGATTTGACAGTTTAATCTGTCGCTAAAATAAATTAAGTTATTCCTTTTCCCCATTGAAATCCGCTGAAATTTGATATATCCACCTTTAGCTTATCATCTTCGAGCGAATGTTATTGACATTATTCTCTGTTCGCTGGCTAAAAATTAATCATGCCTACCTTGCCTGAGAGAAAAATTGATGACATAAAAATTAAATATTACAAGAAAGTAAATCAATGCCGACAAACACTGCGCTGGCATGGGGAAGCGCACCTTTGTAGCCAGCAACCGGCTTCATATGCAAAATTAAGCGCGATTGTTGCTACGAACAGCAACAGCGAACAACAACAACGGCAGCGCCAAAATGTTTATCAAAGAACGATTAAGCAAAATCGCACACGCATCATTTTTTCCCCATTTCGGCTAAAACGTATAATTAACGCCAAAGGGCATCGTTAACATTATTTACAATCTAAAAAGTGTTTCTTTCCTGAAGAGTTGGGGGCAGGCAATAAATAATGAATTATGAAATTAACATCGGCGCACTTCTTGTGTGAGAGGCCACTACAGTTGTGGACTATTGAAGAGCACCAAATATGCTCACATACACGACCTGCCGCCAAAGCCCATGGCTGGATGTGGGTAATTGTTGTTAGATACTCTTGGCAAAGTACATAGCGAGATTTTAAGGATACTTCTTGGTATTTGCTGGTTTAAAACCAGTTTGCTTTAGTTAGAGTTTCTTCACTTGAGCCCCATTGGGGGGAGGTACCAAAAGTAATGGTCCCATCTTTATTATAGATCTTGTGTTAATGGAAATATTGATATGTGTCAAGTCAGAATAGAATCGGATGTTAATTTCGCGTTTATGAGCTGCATGGATATTCAAAGTTTCGACCCCTTGTGGGGGAGATACCAGAAGCAGTGGACCGATTTATTCCATCTTCCCAACAGACCTTGGTTTACTAAAAATATTGTAATGTTTGGAATTCGAAGATAATCGGACTCTTACAACATATTTTAGAAGAGTTATGATTATTCAAAATGTTGAACCTTGGTGGGGATGGAGTGGACCGAAAATGCATTGTCCATTTTCGCACCTGACTTGGCACTGATGCAAATATTAGGATTTGCAAAGTTATAGTTTGAAAGTTTGATAATAATATTACGAAGTACCAAGTTTGGACCACAACCAGACCGACAGACAGATGGACGGACACCCCTAGATCGACTCCGAATGTGCTGAAAGGAATTTGGTCCAAACAGACCTAGGGTGTATCCCCGTTATTTCGATGAGGAACGTTGTGGCCTATCAAATGATATATACCCTCTGTAGCCATATGGCTGAGGGAACACTAAATGCCAATTTACAGCAAATTCGGATTAAATTTGTGACTAAAACAACCAAAAAACCTTAAATCTGCTGTCACAGTTACAGCCATTTTCAATACCAAAAGTCCTGCAGACCAAAAACACATTGTATCAACCTACTTAATTTTGTTCGGAGTGACTTCCACAGGCGTACAAAAAGGGAGACGGACTGACATCGAATTTAATGCTGTTGGGGTCTAAAACATACATTTCGAGATGTTACAAACGGAATGACAAATTCAATACACCCTCGATACTATGGCGGAGGGTATAAAATAAAAGTGATAATAGATTTAATTCTTGAGTCGATTTTTGGAATGGGATTTTTTGAAATTGTATTTGAGTAGACGCATCGAAACTGTATACATATATAGAGGCTGAAAAAGGACTCGCTCAGCTATTTATCCGTGGATGTTCGAGCCCACCTATTTTTGAAATGCAGAAAATCATTTGGCAAGAATCAACTTTTCCATTTAAAATGGCCAAAATTACTACAAAATAAGTACATAGAAATGGCCCCTAGACCCAGAGCCCCTGCTTCCGTCGCTATTGTTACTTAATTTTTCACACTTGATATATAACCGATACGTATACATCGCAGGTAGAAACGAACCTTAAATGCCCCCAAAGTATCTTAGATCAACATATATTATATTTTCAATATACTGCTATCTAATCGATACACTACTGTATTGAGAAAATCAAAGAAAGCAATAAGACTCGGTAGACATCAATACGCCACAAAAAAGGGCACTTGAAAATCATTAACTGAATCGAATTTTTTTTTGGGCTCTGTCAAAGTTGTTGCGGCCTCATTGATGGCAATGATGATAATGTTGGCAATTCTGCTGCTGTTATGCCGTGTCGATGATGTTGATGAATTTAGTGGAAAAACAAGTTTTCAATAATGTAAACTCATTAAAACGACGATGACAAACACACACACATACAGCACAGCACAACAATTGGACAATATATCAACGGCAAGGTGAAACTCGTTACTCTTAGGGCATTTATGCAACTCATGTGATCGATCACCCACCCAGTGTCAACCCTTTCCCTTTGCCGTGCCCCTCCTCCGATACTGCCGGTGTAAGGTGCAATGGATGCACTGATTTATGGACTTTCATTAGTTTGCGAACTACCTACCGAAATACCCTTGACGTGTTGCTGTTTAACATCCCGATGGCAATGGACATTCGAATTTTGTTCGGATCATGGATGATGTCAAGATTTATCTCAAAAAATACCGGGGCGTTTCTTTACATAAATTAAAGTAATGGGAAGGCTTTGCTTCACAAAACGTTTTTTGTTGTTGTTGGTTTCCGCTTTACTGTCGATAACTTTAATTAAATTTTAATGGCATCTCATTCCAGAGACTAACTCTACAAGTTCGCAAATGTAGGCCAGCAGTAAAGAACGATTAAAAGAAATGCACTGCCATTATAGCTCAGAGACGCCACCTGGCATTCGGTTTTGATCGCATTAACACTTGTTGTGGATGCAAGAGAATGCACAGATAAACTCACATGCACACACACACACACATGCAGCTTCATTGCATAGCGTAACAGAAATTAAAGAAAAACCATAAACCATTAATAATGCCAAATATGATAGCTGTGATCATTTACCGCACCGAAACTGAAATCCAAACGTTGTTCGATTCGTACGTGCTTATAATTTGCAATGGCAAACACTTTGCCACCGAACAGAGACACACACACACTCAAACACACACATCACATACTCCATTGAGCCGAACAGAAATCAGTCAAGTTTAAATTGAAAACTAACTAACCAGCCAACCAGCAATTTCAATCAGATAACGAACCAAATAACAAGAAAGGCCAAGCTCGACGGCACCGACAGTGCGGTTGCCTACGCCACCTGTCGCCTGAACTGGATTGTGAGGGAAAATAATTTCACATTGAAAAAGAAAATAACTATTTAGCGGAAGCTATTATCGATATCAGATTTTATTTTGTGCTTAGAATATTGGTTTTTACGAAATTGTATTTTTGGGGCACTATTATACCATGGGGCGGCAATAAAAAAAAATTATCGCCGTAGAAACTATTTTAGGACGAATTCAAAATTTAGTGGACCAAAAACTCCTAATAAGACCAAAAAATCATCTTGAAAAAAAACTGGGAATGAAAAAATCAATACCCCTACTGTAGCACAAAAACGGACTAGAGCATAATTAGTTCAGTCCTTCGATTTGGCTGTAAAGTCGCAACTAATTCAAAAACTAACCAATTCAAATAGTTATCAATATGTGACACGGTTTTGGTTTTATAAGATCAAATTTTCCACTCGAATTTTGACATTTTCGAAACAATAGAACTTTGAAACGAACTGCATACCAACATGTAATAAATACAAAACAAGTGTTGTAAAAATAAGACTTCAAAATGCTACAGATATCTGAAAATGTGGCTTGGTCACAACTCACTACTGTAGAGTACAACAAGAAAATCACCGAAAACCCAACAACAAAACAAAAACAGAAAATAAACAAGCTACGAAACAAGAATGCTGTTTTTACAAGCTGACAAATAGTTAAAAATTAAACAAAAACTGCAATAAAACACAACAACAACAGCAACAACTCAACCTCAATATTCGTCCATTCATCTGGCCATGCGAATTTTCAGTCAATCTTCAACTCAAATAAAATCGAATGCGAATGCACGCATTTTCAACCAACCGAATTAAACACCTCCCGCCAGCCAACCAACCGACTGAACGACTGATGGTTGGCACTTAACAACATCATCTCGCAGCTCCCGCATGGCATTTACCAAGCGGACACAGATGACGTTTGACAATCAACGAAACGAAAAGCCAAAACAGAAAACAATTGCAATGATACATGGTCCAAGAGTGTTTGTCTGTTCTTCCGACCGGTCGTCCGCCAGTCTGCCTGCTCAAAAGTTTATTTTATTTTTGAAGCTTTTTTATCAGTTTCGTGTATTGTGATTCAAACACTTTATAACAATTACACACATTTGTGGCCCCCAATGCACTGTGGTTCTGTCGGGTGAGAGAAGAATTTATGAAATTGGATTTGTTGACGAGTGCGCACGATAACTCTCAAAGGGAGTACCGGATTTGGTCCAAACTTGATACATCGTAATATTATTATCAAACTAAGATCGAGTTCGGAGATATGCAATATCAGTCCACTCCTACTGGTACCTCACCCACAAAAGGTCCAAATTTCCAAAAAAAAAAAAAAAAAAAAAATTGCTGCACAGTAACCTTGCAAACCCTAACTTTTGTATCAGTGCTAGGTCAGGTGAGAAAATCGACAATATCGGTCCACTCCATCAAGTACCTCCCCCACATTGGGTCAACATTTTGAAAAATTATATATCTTATAAAATGTGGTGTAAGAGTCCGATTGTCTTCAAATTACACACATCACAATATTTTTCTTAGCCCAAGATCTACTGTGAATATGGAATATATCGGTCAACTTCTTCTTCTTCCACAAGGGTCAAAATTTTGAATATCCCAGAGGCTCATAAAACGCGAAATTAACATCCGATTCCATTCAGACTAAGTACATATCTTGAATTCAGATCTCTAAGATAGCCAAAGGACCCCTTTTTCAGAAACATTATCTCAAAATTGACATTGTTTGCACCGCCTGACTACAGCCTTTGCTAACTTATGTAAGGGTTTATTACTTAAATGTCGCGTACAAAAAAATCATTGATATCGGGAGAAAATTATGGCTTAACTTCTTTTGGGTTGAATTTTACCCAATGTGCGTATTTTTAGAAGAAACGGATATAATGTGTGAAATATATCTAAATCTGACCGTGTTTAGGGACGACCGAGAACAAACAATTTACAATTTTCACCGTCGACTCCGGAAACGGTGTCGTGAAAAAATTGGACTGGAGTCGAAGTCAAAGTAAAATTGATTCACCTTCACAGCCCAGCAATTTATGGTCGAAATAACTTTCAATTGCCATATCAAAAAGGTCAATAACCTCCTCGTGAAAACAATAGACTCATACTGGCCACTCTGAAGATTTTTACCATGTTTTCATATCCATTCCACTGATTTTTGTAGTTTTAAATTGAAATCGCTTAAATACTAACTCTCGGTGCTTCTATTTTCACAAGTTCCATTTTCCTTACATTGGTGGGTATCAAAAGTTCGGGTCGGTGTAACTTAACGTCTTTTCACTAGCTTTTAATGAGTTTTAGAGAGATCCCCTTCCTTTTGTTAGAAAAGTTGAATTTAACTTTGATTTTGCATTGCAACGCCCAATGTTTTGCTGTTCTCGAATTGTTTCAGCTATGAAATGCACTGCACTAAGCTTGTTCCACAATTATTTCTAACCGGTGTTAACATCAGCATTGCTTTACGCATTTTGCTTGTCTCGTTGTGTTGTTGTGTAGCTTCTGGCATCACTAACGCTACTACAATGATACGTTTGGAATTTATGTGCATTTGATTTGTTAAACAACATAGAACAACATGAGAAATCCAAATCAAAAAAATCACATACAACAACCACAACAACAAGCCGAAACACAAAACAAACACACAGTCATACAAACGTCACAAAGTCGTTTTATGGCTTTTGACAAAAATATGTTTAATTTACTCGGCTGAACAAGAACACCAAATGACAACAACGGCAACAACAACTACTGCGTCTGGTCGAATGCCTAGCATGTGTATCAACAATTAAGTCAACAATGTTCTCTATTAGCCAAAAACATAACAACAACAGTGGAAATTGTAAATTTTGAGAAGAGAAAAAAAAAAACTCCAGTCAAATCGTTCTTTTTTTTCAACAACGAATTGTTTTTCTTTTTCATCGGCAATATAAATTACTGGCCTCTAAACATATATCTTCCATATAAATACCGTATGTCCGGTGACCGATCAATGGCAGGCCTGTGTCCAAAAAAAAAGAGAGAAAAAAACTTTGATTCTTTTGAAGTCAAAAACAGATATCGGTCAGTTTGTGGCGATTTGCGTTCGCTAGCATCGTTTGGCAGTCGAGCCAAAGGCCATCGTTTTGGTTGGAAAATAAACAATTCAATCATTGCTCTGTGGCCATTCATTCGATTGGGAAGAGTCATTTCGTTTTCACTTAACACTTCGATGTGTTTATTTTCCAATAAAAATCTTTTTATGACGTGATCCATGCGGCCGAAGCCAGCACCTTTTAAACACCTGTCTCTTTCTCGCTGTTGCTTCGTTTTCGCATTTACTTCCAAATGGTTTTATTAACATTTTTGTGGCATCTGTGTTAATTAATAAATATTTGTATTTATCTGGTGGATTTAATGTGCGCTACACCACTGCCTATGGAGATTTTAGAAGTTCCCCTAGATTTGTCACAGGGTTAATTATTTTTATTAAACGATTTTCAGTGGAAATTCTATACATATATTTGTAATAGTCATCACATCCATTTGTAATTATACAGAGTTGTATCTCATTACAGCTAGAGCTGAAACTCAAAATAATGTTAAATAAATGTTGAATATTATCACAGATCTGAACCTCTCACCAAAAATCGTTTGCGCCTCTCACCGAAACTTTCCATTTCGCTGGCTTTAACCTTACACTTCGATTAGCAAGTAACGACGGACTAATGCCAACGAGCTGCCGAAGAAGGTAGAACGGCGAATAACGTCTACTGACATTCAATCTTTCGGTCATAACTCTTCCCAGCCATTTGATTTGTGTTGCAAAAACTTTTGCCCGGCAACTTTATTTTATTATCGCCATAAATTTGTTAGTCGCCGAGTTATTGGTACCAATTGACAGATGATATCGCTCGTCTTCTGCCATTATTTCTAATGGAATTTGTAACGGTTGGTAAACTCATCATCTGGCCCACAGGGATTTATTTTTTCAAGCGCAAAGTTTAGCAACAAGCTGTTAAGTGAGCCCAGAAAGAATGGTGGAGCGAAAGAATAAAAAGAAAGACATGGAATTGGAAGAATTCCTGTCCACAACATGATTAACGCATTTTCGTTCATTATTTCGTTAGTTATTGATGAGTTGTTAAAACCTGTATAAATTCCCAGAAGCAACTGCTAATGAATGTTGGATGGTAGCAGAACAAGTACAAGAACAACAACAATTTGAGGTGGTAGAATAAATGTTATGGTCTGGTCTAGCTCATAAAACAACAGTTGTTAAGCTGTGCAAACGAATCTCATCTTGCAAATAGGAAAATGTTTCAAATTTATTATTCCATGGAGATTTTTATTAACTTCTTTCTTATGTTCAATTTATGATGGTGTTGGGTGAATTGACTTCATTTGTTATGAAATGCGTTGGTGCTTCCAGTGCACAGAAAAGTAAATAAAACAATTTCACAATTTAGGGGAACACGAGCACTCACCAAAATTGAGATTGACTGCAATTAAGATAATTTTTATACCCTCCAAACATACATAGTATGGAGGGTATATAAAGTTCGTCATTCCGTTTGTAACTCATCGAAATAATAATTTCAGACATAACAAAGTATATATACTGGGTGAGATAAAAAAAAACTGTCACAAAGTCAAACGCCATAATTTTTACATTTTTTTTTTAAATTTTATTGAATGAAAGCAAAAAATGTCGGATATAGCATCAAATTTTAAAATAAGTTTTTGGTTCGAATTGGCCACTTTTGGCACGAATTATGGCCTTCAAACGGTTAATGAAATCATCACACGCTGCCCGAATGTTGCTCTGCGGTATTTTGGTCCATTCCCGGCGAAGCGCTTGCTTGAGTTGATGGACACTTTCCAAGATACTCCAGACACATTAGTCCAACGGATTGGTATCCGGTGATTTTGGTGGCCATTTTGCGCTGGAAATGAAACCATTCTTGGGTGGCGCGTGCAAAGTGCGATGGTGCTGAGTCCTGTCGGAATGTCCAAGGTCTGTGGCCAAAATGTTTGCGTGGCCAAGGCTTTAATACACCCTCCAGAATATTTTCGCGTGCAAAGTGCGATGGTGCTGAGTCCTGTCGGAATGTCTAAGGTCTGTGGCCAAAATGTTTGCGTGCCCAAGGCTTTAATACACCCTCCAGATTATTTTCGCGATTATTTTCGGCATTTATTTTCATGCCACGGTCGATTAATATGAGTGGAGAGCGACCATCGGTTATTTTGGCGGCCCACACCATCAATACGATATCGTATATCCCCCATATAACGGTAACTCCCGATATTCGGTATTTTGATGTTTATAGCGAAAATTTTCAGTGGAATTGTCTGAAAATTCACACAAGGAATTCCTTCTAAATACTTTACTTCCTGAAAGAGAATTGTCCAGAATATCGTATAGCCCCATATAACGGTGTCCCCCGATTTTCAGTTTTTTGCTGATTTTAGCTTTACTCTCTAACGAAATAGTTTAAAATTTGGGTTTAGAGTTTGTAATGGTAGAACTTTGTCTCCTGTGGTAGAACTTTTTCCATATAGATCCTCTATTTCGTATAGCACCCATATAAGGGTGCCTTCGGATATTCGATATTTTGAACAATTTCGATATTCCTATTTAATGGTTGTAGCCAACTCTTTTACAGAACTGTTTGAAATTTGAATTAGATTTTACTAATAATAGAAGTGACGCATACCTCTCGAAAACTGAAATTTCGGTAGACATATTATTACACGAGTAACAAATGGTGGAGGGTATAAAAAGTTCGGGCCAGCCGAACTTAAATACTTGTTTACTTGTTATTCCCTCCGATAGAGTATATTAAGTTTGTCCGTTTGTGAAAATCACTCTAGCTTTTGATCGAAATGAAGTAGGTTAATATAACTTTACTCAGGTGTATATTTTTTTAGTATTGAAAATGGGCGTGTCTCCATATAACGGTACATTTAGGGGGTTATCTGTAGGAAACACCCTTTCAAGGAGTTATGCATGTATTTGGTAAATTCTCTTTAGTCGGTATTTGTATGATTTAAGCTATGTTTTTTACAGAATTATTTCAAATTTGAAATGTGGAATTCGGGATGGTTATGGAAATAAAAATATTGCCATATTCAATATTGGGACCATTTCAACCACAATTTGCAATGGAATACTCAGGCATACCACTCGACAACTAGATCTCGGCGCTTATGGAAATATTTTCAAGTATTAATTTCCAAATAGGGAATTAAGGAGGATTTTTTGGATTTTTGACTGAGCTTGATTCTTATGTTAAAATAATTAATCTTGGCGTTAAAAGATAAAACGTCAAAATTTTCTCGTTTCTTTTCTTAATTTTTTGTATTTGTTGTCGTAGGAAATGTGTTTGTTTTTATCGTGTACTATCCGACAATATTTTTCTCTTTTTGGTGTAGCTTCGAATTAAATGCTACTTATCACTGTACAGCCTTTGTAAGCCATCCACGCCGAATATGCATGCCGCTTGGCCAATGAAAACCGGGTAATGGTGGGTGTGTGTTTTAAATTGGGCTAACCGTTTTCTGAACAAATTCCAGATCAATAAGCTAGTCTTCGTTACGATTCGTTTTAAGATTCTTTCAATAATAACAAAAATACGACATATAAATATGGAACTTCATATGACGCCACTACTGTGTATCGCGGAAATTTTTCCATATGGAAAACTTTGACGTTTTGTTTTTATATCTATTTGTTTTTATTATAAATACTTTTACTGTTATGTTTAGCAAGACGTAAAAACAAATGTATAATATCGGAAAAAAATACTAATTAAAGTATTTATAAACAGTTCTTATTACTTGCATGGCAAAATTAAGAAGGTAAAGTCATTTTCGAATAAGCATATCCATCTCTTCATTTTCTGTAATTTAACTTGTCAATTTTCACTGCACAGAAAACAGGTTCCCATCTCTGATTTGTGTATGTATAATGGATTTGCAAGCATAAATTTTGACAATGGGATGTTGTCAAATGAATTATTTTAAAAAAAAATTCTGAACATATGATTGCATGACTCTACCTTCTTTATTCTACCATGGTTACTTGTTTATAGTTCAAATGGAATCATCTTCAATTTCTAAATAAACTTTCAAAAATGAGTGAAGTTTCCCAAGTTTTTCGAGTATTCATAGGGGAAAGCATTTGGAAGTGAATAAGATTTGTTCTTTCAGTAGCTTTGAATTACTAAACAATACATTCTCTTTTCTCATAAATTCACTCTCTTTTTCTCATACACATGCATTAGCGTTTGGTCTCATTTTGGTCGACTCTGGTCCTAGTCTATTTGGTTTTATATTATTATATATAAATACGCCATTTCAGAAATCGCTTTTGGTATTTAACTTTATGTCAAATCAACTTAAAGCTGTTTTGAATTATCAGATAGCATTCTACAAATGGTGTGTCCTTAATTAAATTGTCCCCTAAATATTAAATATACAAATAAGTATTACTCATAATAGAATGTATTTATAAATGTATATTAGACAGTGTAATAACGACTCATTACTACCAAAAGCATTGTAAATTCTCCGACACCGAAAGTAATTAAATAACAAATATAAATTAGTGCACACAGCTACTACAACTCAAGTGCTATTAAAATTACCCTGAAAACAAACAAATGTCATAATTATTTATATTTTACGTCTGTCGACATACTTACGCACACAAAATTCACGTCAATAAATAAAAACTACGAACGTAGGTATGTCGAAAAAAAATGCTTAAAAAATTACTAAAATCCATTATGAGTTATTTCACTTGCAGCTAGCCACAATCCGAAAGGTCTAAGTGCATAATTAATGGGCTACAATGTTTGTTTGTTTGATTGTTGCTCGGTTGACTCCTTTTTTGTTGTAAATGTTTTTTTTTTTCGCCAGATGGAGGGAAGGCTTTTCATTTCTGTTCTTTTTTCGAACGCGTTGAATAAAATTCATTTAAAGTCATTCATAACATAAATATTTGTCAAGCGCAAAACACAAAAATTAAAACAAACTTGATCATGACCTTTTTTTCGGTCCTAATAAAGAGGGATTCTGAGGCAAAAACCAAAAAATGGGTAGAGAATGTAATCCAGCATTGGCCGTGGACATGGCATATAATCCCACAGTTTGACACGCCCGCACATCGTAATGTTTCCAGTGGCTACAAATAGGGTTTAGCCCACACACACACACATTCGCTCAGCTAGTCAACGAAATCAATCCTTGAAATGAGTTTTTTGTATTTTTTATTTCGTTTTCCCGGACATGGATGGGTTGTTGTTGGTGTATTCCACTCAAGTAAATGACTTTTAATTTTACATCCTTTTATTTCTAACTTCACTAAGTCCTTCATTGTCTACGCCATGGTATGTATGCTGAGCCCCTGTTTATTGTTTTTGTTGTTCTCCGACAACGGAGGCACACAGTCGGGTCAGACCAGGCCAGGTGGCGGTTACAACAAATGTTGTCTATTAAGTCATTCCATTTGGAATTCTTGCACGTTTTAGAATTTGTACTTGAATCATTTCGAAATTTATGATGTCGACATATTTTCTGGGCAATGACTGACTGACTGGCTGACTCTTTGGTCTTGTTGTGTGCCCTGCCGTTTGTGGTAGTGTCATGACATTTGTCACATTGCTATTAACAGTTGACAAATGTACGCACTTACGTACATCCTATGTGTGTGTGAGAGGAAGAGAGAGTGCTTGCGGTGTTTATATGTAATCGAGAGTGTGTGTGTGTGTTTGTTTCAAACCATACTTACATATTTATAAAGCCATTTAAATACCATTTGTGTGAAATGTACTTGTCTGTTTATTTATCATTGTGTGCCCGTGTGCGTTCGACTTTAGCAACACAACAAACTCATTTGTGTTTGTATGTCAGTGCATCTCTAGGGCAACACTTAGGAGCGGAGCAAGTCCTCTGTGATCTATTAACACACATATTTGCATAGAGCAGACATCACTTGAACATTTACCAAGTTTTTAAATGACTCAACTCAGTGGTGTTGCCTGCCATCCATCCTTGTGAGCTGAAATAACTCTGTTAGTCCGCCAGTACCACACCAGACCACATAGTTCGCACTGTGATACAATAATAGCTCTGATGTTTTCAGCGTTTGTGATATGACACAATTGTGTTTCCTTGCTAACAGAAAGATGTTATTTTCTGTGAGAAAAAAATACGCATTTTTAAGTTACAACTGACTAAAGAAAACTTAATTTAAGCCTTTCTCTAAAGGTTTTCTTGTGGTTCACACACATACATGTGTGTGCATATAAATGTACATCATTCGGTTATTATAGGTTAATTTTCTAAACGTTTCCAAAATACTTGAAGGAATAGAAGGAAACAGGCATACATTTCACGAGCCACAAGACTCGATTTTCTTTTGATGTTCGTAGTTAATTTTTAAAGCATTTTGATTTGTTTCATGTTTTTCCAAAAAAAAAAAAAATAATCTGTATCAAAAATTGAATGGAAAACAAGAAGATGTGAATCTCAAATAATGTGCTGAACTCCCGAGTTCTACTATAAAGAACTTCCTTACATAGTTCTTCGACTGCGGATGCATCGGATATCATGAATTCTTACCAAAAAGTTGCACTAGGCTTGGTTTAAAAATGTATGAGGTCTATGATATTATTTCGATTTTGCTCACATTTCAATGATTTATTGTACCTTCTGTGACCATATAATTGAGGACATAAAATAAGACTTTAATGGTTGTTCCAGTGAGACAGTAAATCTACTGAAATTTCAAACATGGATACCATTTGTTCCATAAGAATTCTTCTCGCATTGTTGAGACTTAATTAAAACTCCATTAGAAATCAAGTTGTAACTGAAAAATGGCATTCACCATTAGTCTTATTGCTTAAATCTTCGGGCGCCCTTTATGTTCCCACTCTACTGGCTTTGTGGCGGTGTTGTTATTCCGATTTATTGATACAACTTTTTCGACGTGTTCCCATTTTTCGTTGTTGTTTGCATTCATTGTTTGCTTTCATTGTATTCCCAATACCGAATGTATGGCAGTGCATAGATTTGATGCGTCGTTTATACCAGGAAACGGTTTCCCTTTTCATTTCGATGTTTTCAACTCATGTTTCTAACGACCTTTTGGCAGATTGAAAAACTGACGCATCTCGAATACAATTTCGAATCAGCCAGCGAGCATTTGTAAAGAAATAATCCAGAATTGTGCGTGTATCACTCACCTGCTTTTTGGATTGGCTATGAAAAGAATTGCGTTAGCTTTTGGCCTCAAAACTTTAACGTGAACAAACCCCTAAAGTGCGAAGGAGTTAAGGTAGATACATACACACATACCTACCTGACACAGTTACTTCATACTTGTATGAATTCTCAGTTTCATGACATAGAGTACCTCCAGCCATGCTGCTGACACGAACATAAAATAATCTGCCTGACTTTAAAAATGTATACGCATTTGGGAGAAGGTACCCCCATCCCCGTGAGTGGTGGTGTTTCTTTTTGCACAATAAATTTGTCTTATTCAGATTGAACTCGAAGCGGATTTTGTAGTTTTAGGAATAAAGAAAAACAGAAACAAAATATTTAAAATAAATAATGCTTCCCATTTTCATGACAGGCTATCAAATATGTATTAAAAATATGCAGCGATTCGTGAATCGTTTTATTTTGCTCTGAAAGTGTGTCTGACAGTCAATTAATGAAATAAATAAAAATAAAAAGAGTTGTTGGTTGTGATAAAATCTATATCAAAAGTAAAATATTAAAAATAAAATGATGCTTAAGTATGAGTTTTCCTAAACAAGTTCGCTATACAACATAGATATCGGAAATTATATGGTAATGAAATTTTATTAAATATATAATTGGAATTGTATCTATTTTTAAATTGTTTTTTTATTTTATTTTCCAATGTTGTATTTGAAGATAGCTATATAAATATGCGCTACCCGAAATTTTTTATGGACCCCCACAAATTTTCCATCACTCATATCTAAAATATTTCCATCCAATATTAAACATATTAATAGTAGGAGACCCTTGGTATTAGGTCAAAATATTTTCGGGAATACACTTGCTCCTAAAAAAGGCATTTTGAAAGTTGACGTTTTGTAAATTTCGAGAGAAGTTACATTAATTTCTCGACAGCGGTGTATCGTTGGATTTATGATAGTAAAATATTGATGTTTCGCAGTAAACCATTGACAATTTCAAAATTGTTTTCGTTTTCTTTTTCTATAAAAACAGTAAAATTATTAAAAAATAAAATTCAAAAAAAAAAAAATAAATAATAATCGAAAATCATTCTTATATCGCAAAAATGATAAAAATTTATAATCAACAGAGTCCCTGGTTTCATTTTACGGAATAAAAGTTGTTGGATTCTCTAAGCTGTATTCTCTATATGCTGATAAATAAAGTAAAATCTTTAGCCTCCTTCACGGTTTTCGCATTAAAATACCCTATGAATACATTCCAGCAATAAGGACACTAGCAACAACAAAGACCCATTGTTAAGCCTTGTAAAAAATTGTATTTTAGTCGACCTCCATTATTCTACGATTCCGGTGCTGGGCAATGAAATGTAAAACCTTTAATGCATGCGAAACTAGTCAGGCGAGAAAACGCGCAGAAAAAAGAGCCAAAAACATATTTTCCATTGTTGTTTGGTGGCTTTATTTGCACTACGAATATTTGATGTCTACTAACGTTTGGATCTGTTCCAATTGTACTTGCTCCACCTCCGACCACCCAATAACTGGGAAGAATTAACCGAAACAAGTTGCAAATGTCACCCGACAAAAAAAGAACTCGAATGTTTTTGCGCAATTTTCCCTTTAAGGACAAAGTTTTTTTTTCGTTGCCATTGTTTTGACGTCGACATATTCATGACGGTGTTCGAAAGTTTAGTATAGTTTTTTTTTTTTTGGGTTGTTGTAAAGCCTAGCAACCTTATTGAGAACCCAAAAAAAGTTTTATTTCAACTTCAGTTGTTTTGGTAACAAAAACTTTTTAGACAGTAGAAGGGATCCACAACTTCATTATAATTACTTCAAATTGTGGCAACATTTTGCAAAATGTAACAATTAGGAACCCAAATTCGACTGGGCCAACATGACTGAAATCCATTCAAAGTCTCCACGAAAAGTTTTCCCTTTAAATAATGTGGCCACAATGACTAAGCGATCACAATTTGATGGCATTTAAATCGCAAGTTTTCATTTAAAGTTTCCTAAACGGAGAGCAAATGTTGGCAACAACATCTCTTTATTCCATTTAATTTAGTCCTTTAAGATCGTGGTATGAATGAATGATGGCGAAAGGACTTTGATGTTATTCAAAAAGTCATTAATTGGCATTGACATCGTTTGTCAGCACCGGAAGATAAACAATAACATCAAAGAAAAACGAAATCGAATTAAGTGGGAGTGAATAACTTAAGTGGTGTGGGTACGGCCCACAAATGAATCACTTTTTAGATAGCTATGATGCTCCATGGGATATCTCTCAAGAGCACAACAAAGGATTTTTAAAATTAAAAAAAGAGAAGTGAGAAAGAATGTCCATGTTGTGGGCCATTGTCACGTAAAATGTGGGCTAAGCCAGACATGTACGTGCATAAGAAACGGATTGAATTGGATTGCAGACGAAAACTCAATTCCGTAAATCTAACACTAACTATTTCGAAATTAGCCAGTAATAGAGTTAGAAATCAATAAGACCATCTCCACACATACACACACGCACACACTCATAAATAATTTATTTTGCTCAGCGCCACTTTGCTACACCTTGAAATCCAAAAACAAAATAAAATAAAGGCCTCATCCATAACCTGTAGGGGATGGTAATGACAGCCTGCTAACAACTTTCACAGGAACATTTTATTCAATTACTTTGGCACACCAGGCACATATCGAGAGCAACGTTGACAAGCAGACCGACAGCGACTGGAAACACCTTTGCAATTTCTTTGCGCTCAAAAGTTTGTCTTTGACCACTGAATTGGCTTCATTACTTGGACGAGTAATTTGTTAACGGGCACACACAGTCCCAGCAAAATATTTGATATCAAAGATGATGATTGCCAAAAAGGAGGTCTAGTTACACATTACTGATCATCGAAAATGCTTGATATCAAATTCTTACGACTTTCGAAATTTTAATTTGTTTTTCAAGTTAGAAATCGGGGTCTGATTTAAGTGAACATCTTATATTGGAGAATATATTCACTGTACACGTAGTATATTACAAAGCTGAAACGTGTAGTGCAAGGTATCAAGTTAGCATACAGAAGAAGACAAACTATACCTATGGTTATTTTTCATGGCCTTTATAGAACCACTTTCCTAGTCGAAATGTTCGTCCATTTGCTATGTTGTTCTATCGAATTTTAAGACGCCAGCTCAAATATATCTATGAGAGCCATGGTCGTCTCATAAAAGTTCACATTCTGAAAGGTACATGACGACATTGGCATTTTTTTATAGATATCATATAGCTTTTGAATGTAATTGAGATCTAATATGTACGTGAAGATAAATTATAATTTTTTTGGAGGGGTTACAATGTAATGTTAAGTAATCAGTATTGGATAAATAAATAATTGAATTATTATGTTTGCTTAAGACTGGAGTATTTCCCATTGGCTTATCTCCATATTAATTTCTGTTAAGGAGCAACGTTTTTCAAATCGAAACCAATACCATGATTTCATCCCGACGAAGAGAATAGTCACATGGCTTATTTCAGCCTTGTGATATGACGACATTATCTTTTATATACATAAGGTCCATATTCGAATCAATTTCAGATACCCACAAAAATTCGAATAGCGGCACCTGGGGATAAGATAATATATCATTGTTAAAATAGGAAAAAAAAGTCGAAAATCGATATATATCAAAGTAAGTCGTGTAAGTTACAATCTTTATAACTCAAGAACGATATAGCAGAAAATACTAAAGGCACTAAAAATTGAATTCATTGTATTGTTCGAATGGATAGAGGTAGAATTCTGAATTTTGAAATGAAGGTTGCTAATCGGTTGTAGGATATATACACTAAAAATACTAAACTGCACTGTATTTGATACCAGTTGGTGTTATGTGAACTGATAGAGCTAAAATGTGACATTTAGTAAAAATTAGGTTCAGGAACTAGGGTTGATAAAATGGGTATATAAAATGTGTACTAAGTGTAAGAACTGTACTCAATAGTACTACATTTGCTACAATTTGGAAATGTTGATTTTGAGGTCGATATTAATGTGTAGGAATGTGTAAATATTTCTGATGTGTATTGAAATTATTCGTTAAATTTATAACTTTAAATTAATAAATGGTAAAATTAAGTAATATGGTTCATTGAGTACACCAGTAACTAATATACTTTTAAGATGGACATGTCATAGAAAATATATTATTACCAATGGTTTGGTCTTTTTGACATATTATTAAATTTCAGTTCTGTAGTATAGGATAATTAAAAAAAATTAGAGTAGATTATGTTTTTCAAAACACCCGTTCAAGGACTATATTTGTCCATTAGTTTACATCTTTCATTCATTTTTGATCTTTTTTAATCTAAAATATTTTTTAGAATTAGACACGTGAAAGTTTTTTTAAAATTTTAAATTTGTAAATAACAAATTTCCAAGCAAGCAATTCTTTGCTAGTTAATATGAACCGATATATTTAAATTTTTCTAAGAGAGCAGATTGGAGATTTCGGTACTAAGTTTATGAGTTCGGCATTTTCTTCAATTGTTTTCAATTAGAGCTCTCTACTTTATTGATTTAGTCAATTAATTAAAACCTCTTTAAAAGATTATTACCTCTTAATGAACAGCATCCATTTAACTTCACTTGGCCTTCTTTCATTGCTCCTTCTTCTTTCCTCGAGCAGTGTAAATATTTACACACACAATTTTCGAATGGAGGGGATATATATATATTTTTTTTCATTTTGTAAATGTGTTTCATCCAAAAGATGAATGGTTTATTTCTCCTTGAGTCCTTGAGTTGTTGGTCTCGCCAACAATGGCACCAGGCCACTTTAGCTTACCATAAAAATACATTTGATGTCGCTATCATCAACACAAGCTCTTTTAAGTCGACACTGGCGTCCGAAAAGAAAAAAAGTCGTAGAATAACATTTAACCGAAATAGAGTGTTTGTTTTTAAACATTGGCAAAATAACCGAACTAAGCACACGCCAATACGCCAAGAATGACCTTGATTTGCACTAAAAGATGTTCTTTTGTAGTTTCATCTCCGCTCTCCTTCCCCACCTCGTCTGCCGATGGAAACGAGAGAAACATTGTTTGTCCAAAGGAATCAATGGAACACCATTTACTTGTGAATTCCTTGCACGTCCTTTAGTCAGTTTATGTGACATCTATTGAACAGTCAATGCTTCTTCTACTTCCACATCGTCGTCGTCGTCTCTTTTTAGCTGTCTAAAGTGAGAATTATATGGTAGCACTATATTAGTTGTGCTCCAACGAAATCTCTATATCTGAATAGAAATTTTCCCAGTCTTGGGAAAATACCACGAACTTTGAGGATAGAAATATGTGAAAGATAGCTAAGCCAAGTTGATAGAAGCCACAGCTGAATGAAGTGAGTGTGTGCGAATATTAACACAATTAAGGCACACATATACATATCTTAGTTGGTGTTAGTAATTTGGATTAAAAATTACTCCAAGTAATGGAAAATATTTCAAATCAATAATTCATGTGAGGAAGTTTTAATGGATTTTCAAATGTGTTCATAACTTTGTTACACTGTACTTTAGTAAATAAAATACAAAGCTAAACTTCCACTTTTTAAATACTATCCATTTAAATGATTTCTGTACTGCTCTGCAATTTTATCACAAATAAATTTACATGTTCCAGACCACTAAAATGTTATTTTTATAAAACAAAAAAAAAAACAACTTACCAAATATTAATGTTGGCTTTTAAGTTCTATAACTCCTATTTACCACGAAACCCAAATAAACCTTATGCCCACCATAACCAATTTATTCTCTTCTTACCGCATATATTTCATCCCCCTCCCACATGAAGGCTGATGTGAATTGTTCAACAAATGATTTCAAATTCCCTTCCAAGAACGTTTTTAATCAAACTTTTACATCTGCGAACTCATCAACTTTGGGCCCGCCTCCAGCCACCAATCTCCCTCTCTCTTTCAACCATTCCTTTTAATGTATATATTTATTCTTACATTTGATTATCAGTTAATAAAAAGGCTTTGCACATTTCATTTATTATTAAGTTAAGATTAAAAAGATTTTTCGAAAAGCAACCGAAAACCAGAGAAAGCCACCAGCCGAAAATTTATACAAAGTTGATGAACAATCTCACCTGATGCCACTCTTGTGTGTTTGGCAGACAACCAAAGTTGGAAGAGGGCCTATAAGTATGCCATAGAATTTAATAGCATTTATGGAGGCCAAAAAGTGTGTTAAATGACTTTTTGTCGTGTTATGACTTGGTTTGTGATAACATCGCTTCAAAAAAATAAAAATAAAAATAATAATGCTTTTAGCACCTGGCAACACAATTTCTTCTTATCTTATTAACATATATTTTATTTATATTCCTTTTTATATTCGTCATATGAGAAAACATTATTAGAGGGTTATGATAGAGGGATGCTAAAGGCGACCGGAAATTTGAAATAGAATCATAAAACACAAATTCGTAATCATAGCACTATCTCACTTATGGACATTCCTGTCTATTGTCAAACTACTTACTACCTTTAAATACAAAGGTGTTCTTATTTAATAACCCTTTCCATGTGGTTATCCCAAGACTTCCTTGTAAGCAGCTTCCTTTCTTTTCGTTAACGTTGTAAATATGCTAAGGAATTGTTTGCTTCCGTTCTGTTGTCCTTGTAAATATTTGACAATACCCGAACTCACACATACATGCACACCTTCACATGTATGCATGTACCTTCTGACACATGCAAATGCCTTTTGTAACAGTCACTGGTGTCCTGACGTTTTCCAAGTTTAAAGTGTTTGCAGTTCAGTCGTTGTTTTTTGTTTCTCTGCAGCTATCAATCGATGTGACAATAATGATGAACGTTTAACAAACTAACACCATTGGACAGCTCAACGTTTACGTGAGTGTTTTCAAATTGATAAGCTTAACACTATTATATTTATAAAAGCATTAACGGCGCCAGTGACTGATGGAAAGTGACAAAAATTTAATGGAATTAAAACAAAAAATAAATGGACGGGTGAATTGTATGAAAACAGAACAGAAACTATTTAGAAGATTTATCATAAAAACTTGGTTCGTTGTTGAAGTTATATAAAAATTACAAATATTTGTAATAAATGTTAACACCATGGTTAGAAAAAAAAAAACGACGGGTGTTTAATGGGTTTATAATATTTTAGAGGTTGAGAGTGGTGGCGGCAATAACACTGTAACATAATATTAGGGTCAACACCAGGGTGTGATGTTTTTTTTGCTTCTAACCGTGAAGTGCCTCATGAAATCGATATATATATATATATATATATATATATATATATATATATATATATATATATATATATATATATATATATATATATATATATATATATATATATATATATATATATATATATATATTTTTTTTTTTTTTTTTTATTTTAAATATATATATATATATATATTTTTTTTTTTTTTTTGCAGATTACATAGCATATTTTTCAGAACTCTATTATTTAAAAGTACTATTTGTCCTTGACTTCAAAAACCGAAATACAAGTAATGTGAGATAGAAGGCGGAAAATAATCCTTGGAATTATTTTATACCCCTTCCAAGAAAATATGAATTATAAAATATTTTGTTGTATTTCGGATACAATCCTATACCAAACGATAAACGTTCGAAAATAATCGTTTGTATAACAAAATAAGTTATAAATCTTAAAGAAAATCCTAACCGAACGATTAACGTCATTCCAGACCTTTCATCTCTAAAATACATTTTCTACCCCACATTTTCGGTTCACAGAAGCAATGGCTGGAATTTACACCGATGTTTTACATTTGTAGGGGATACTTCATGCAGCTATGTGGAGACCACTGAATAAGGCATGTTTGCGCAATGGTTTGAAAATAATGACATGTCTATATAAAATCTAAAAAATTTCCTTAGGGGAGCTATATGTGGATCTATTTGGTCTTAACTTGTCACAGTTTCTTCAGGTGAAAATGTGATCGTATGATCAAAAATGCAATATTATTGGACAAACATGTCACGACTGGTATATAATTTACCTCAAAATAGATGGAAATAAAATTGAACCGCCTTCGACAAAATTCGGGCAAGATATTTATAGACCTATATTTATTATCGAATACCGGTGTTAAAAAATGCATGCGGCTATTAGGTGCCAAATCGAACGAACTGAAAATATGTCTGATTCGGGTTTCACCATTCTCTCCTTATGTCGAAATGCCAGAATACATAACACCCTGTACCTCAGTGTAGAGTAGTGTGAGATGAAAAAACTGCACCCACCTTCAGACTGCTGTCATTCCAAGGCCACTCGTCCGACGGCTGTTAAAATTATTCCAATGACAGCTCTTTAAATTTTTTACAAGCGCACAAAAGCATGTTGGTGAGAATTTTCCAGAAAAAAGTTATTCGTGATGGGATTCAAACGTGGGATTGTGATTTCTTTATATTTGGCTGGAAAACACAAGTGGCTATCGTTAGAGCGCTCCAGCATTTATATGTAAATAAATCATTTGTGTCTCGTACCATCGCTCGTTACCGTGATACTGGTATCGTTGCACGGCGTCAAGGAAGTGGACGGAAGTAAACAGCAACATCAGCAGAAAAGGTTTGAAATGTAAAGAAGCTACTTGATCGCGTCGCAGTGGCCGAAAAATGGCTCGTCAGCTGAACATATCGCAATATTCCATTCGGTAAATATTGAAAAATAAGCTCGGGGTAAAGCCATTGAAACTCCAAACAGTGCAAGAACTTACACCGCAACAGAAATAGACTCAAAAGAGCTAAAGAATGTGGTGAACTGCCGAATTTGTAAACAAACAAAATGATCGTGTTTACTTGCTAAAGAGGTCAGCTAAAAATGTGCACCTTCGGTTGGTGATGGTGTGGGCAGCTATTCGCTCGTATTAATCGACCGTGGCATCAGAATATATGCCGAATATTATCTCGAAAATATTCTGGAGGGTGTATTAAAGCCTTGAGCACGCAAACATTTTACCCGTTTGTCCCTTAGACCATTGCACTCAGCACGCGCCACCCAAGAATGGTTTCAAAATGAGGTTCCTCGCTTCATTTCCAACGCACAGTGATCACCAAAATCTCCGAATACCAACCCATTGGACTATTGTGTCTGGAGTATTTTTGAAAGCAAGGTTGGCACAAAAAATACCAGTGGCGATCACCTCAAGCAAGCGCTTTGCCGGGAATGAGCCAAAATACCGCAGAGCAACATTCGGGCAACTTGTGTCGGTTTCATTTGCCGTTTGAAGGCCATAATTCGTGCCAAAGGTGACCAATTCGAACAAATCTAAACTTATTCTAAAATTTGATTCTATTTCCGACATTTTTTGCCTTCATTCAAAAAATTTAAAAAGAAAATGTAAAAATTATGGCGTTTGACTTTGTTGCGGTTTTTTTCTCACCCTGTATGGCCTTAATTGATTATTTTTAAGGGTTAAAAAAAGAAAAATGTTAATACCCTTTAATACCCTACCATTAACATTATTTGCGGAGACTAAGACTAAGTCATCTCAAAATTTAACCTGGAGTCGCAGTCTAACCAAAATGGCTTCATATCACAGCCCTCGTATAGACATCAACCTGTCATATTGAATGTATTCATTTCGCAATTGTAGTAGTAGTAGTGGCGATAGCAAAAAAACGTTGCATGCGCCATCATTGGCAGTTAGACTTTTTGTTTGTTTGTCCGGGTGTTTGTTACTTACCAATATTTCACATTAAAATTTGTGGTTAAACTTTTATTTGGAATGTGGCATGCAAAGCCAGTTTACATTCCCGCGCATAGAGACATATTGAACTGAATAGTTGCAAGTAAGTGTGTGTGTGTGTGTGTCTGTGTCTGTTCAGTGTATGCAATGATATATTGTGCGGTCTGTGTGGCACAAACAGAAAATGCCAGCACAAACTCATTTATTGCGGCTTTTGCGTGTACAGCGGCACTAAACAACTCTAAAAAACGACAAAGAATTTGTACTCAGCTAAACAATGGCGATTAAAAATTAAATATTTCGCTCTAATTTACAACTTTCCCCATTAAATGTTTGAAATAATTGCAGTTGTACTGCGGCTTTTCACAAGGATCGGGGCTGGGTATCCGCACCACTTAGGATATTCCGTTGGCCCTAATGGCGGAATGATGACTCCCGTTTAAAATGTTTTAATTAAGTTTTGCCGTCTGTTTGCTGTTGTTCACATAACAGATGCATATTTAAGACAAGTTCCATAACTTTCTTATTACTTTTTTTGCTGTTGTTGTATTCCACATTCGAAAAAAAGTTCTGGCAAATAATGAAAAATCTCAAGTCACAGTGGAATTTCTTAGTAGTTTAAAAAAAAATAATAACAGCCAGAGAAATGCAAAATTACGAGAGAATATAAAACAAATTGTTTGGAAAGTTTAGTTATTTAGAATTTTTAACAGAGTATTTTTTTACAAAATCATTGAAAATAATTTTACAAGCTCTACAATATTTTCTTTCATTTACATGCAAAATATATTCATCCTATAGAAAAAAAATTACCATAGATGCATTAAAAATGTAAAAGGAAGACACTTGCCATATTGTCTATATTAAAATCGAAAATTCACAAGCCAATATTACCCTTTGTTTTGAGATTCATAATCAATTTTGGGCTCAGTTGCATATCTGGCATAGTTATATTTCATTCATTATCGGAAACTGAAATTTCTCTTCGAAATAACATTTCTCTTCGAGCGTACCAGCTTATGTACAGGTCCAATGAGCGGCAGTTATGTCTCAGTGTTTATTTTGTAAACAATTTTTCATCAAATAACTTTATTTGTGTTATCGTAATAAAGTTCGTATTATTATTTTTTCCCATCAACTGACTTTTTATGCCGCCTCCCTCTGAGAGAGTGTGGCGGGGTGCAATGTTGTCATTTCCATATGGTACATTTTCACATGCGACACACACACATATATATACATACATAAGTGTGTGTGTGTGTGTGTGTGTACTCATGCATTATACACGAAATTCATTTAATTCTTCTTCGTTCGCTTTTCCACAAAATTTAAGACATTTTCGATTTTGTTTATTTTAATATCGAGTCAATGATTTTTCGCAAACTCGAATTGAAAATCAATTCATGAATATTTAAAAGATCTCATGAGTAAATTCTCAATGAACTCTGTGGAAATGCTTTATGTGTTGAAGAATTTCCTTTGAAAACTTTGAAACAAAATTCTTTATCCAGAAATGAAATTAGGAACAGAATATATATTTGTTTGTTCAGTGAATAGGAAAAGAAGAATTTACTGAAGTATACGTATTGAGGTTACTAGAACGATTATAGCAATCTTTTTTTTTTTTTTTTTTTTTTGTAAATTTTGTTTGTATCCCGTAAATATACTAAGCATAAATACCAACCCAAGTGCCACCTGAAATGGTAATGAAAAGACTCTGTGCTTAACTTAATATTTGAATCAATGGAAAAATCAATTCTTTGGAAAATTGAAAAACATATTCAAAAGCAAACAATATTTTTTCCAGACCATGTTTATCAATGTATATGAATGTAAACTGATAAAATAATGTTCGGGTTCAATTTTTCCCTTACAGCAGGGATTTGTTTTGTATTTCCTTTATGAAATAAAATGGCCAAAGAAAAATAGTAAAATCTATATTGTAAAAAAGGAAAATGTTTGCACGTTTGGCTGTTTGTTTGTAATATATAGACTCAAAACAGGTTTTCCTGAAAATTTCCAAATATACTGCAGCATCGCCTGAAAGTAACACAGCCATTTTTTTTTAATTCCATTTGGAAGTGGAGATAAAGCATTAAAATCGAAGGCACCTCAAAATTATATAGATTTTGTGTGCACATATCTATTGATCACTTATATAGGGTGAGACAAAAAAAAACTGCAAAAAAGTCAAACGCCAAAATTTTTAATTTTTTTTTATTTTTATTGAATTAAAGCAAAAAATGTCGGAAATAGCATCAAATTTTAGAATAAGTTTAGATTTGTTCGAATTGCTCACCTTTGGCACGAATTATGGCCTTCAAACGTCCTTGCTTGAGGTGATCGACACTTTGGTATTTTTTAGTGCCAACCTAGTTTTCAAAAATACTCTAATGGATTGGTATCCGGAGATTTTGGTGGCCATTGTGCGCTGGAAATGAGGCGAGGAACCTCATTTGGTAACCATTCTTGGGTGCCGCTGAGTGCGATGGTGCTGAGGTCTGCGCCCAAAATGTTTGCGTGCCCCAGGATTTAATACACCCTCCAGAATATTTTCGCGATTAATACGAGCGGAGAGCGACCATCGGGTGTGGCGGCCTTCACCATCACCATGGCCGGCGCTTTACTTCTGGTGGCCAACCGAAGGTGCACATTTTCAGCTGACCTCTTTGGCAAGTAAACAGGATCATTTTGTTTGTTTACAAACAGCTGGACCACGAATGTTTTCTCATCGGAGAAAACCAAATCCTGCAGCTCACCATTTTCGGCCAAGCGATGCAACTCTTTAGCTCTTTTGAGTCTATTTTCTTTCTGTTGCGGTGCACTTTTTGGAATTTCAATGGCATTACCACGATTTTTCAATATTTTCCGAATGGAATATTGCGATATGTTCAGCTCACGAGCCATTTTTCGAACCATTTCTGCTGATGTTGCTGTTTTCTTCCGTCCACATCCTTGACGTCGTCTGCGCTACCAGTATCACGGTAATAACAATGGTACGCTGTATATGTTTGTAGTCTATCTGACTTTTAATCTGGATCTGAAATGCGTAATATATTCCCAATATCAATAATACTCGGTACAAGAATACTGCAAATATTTCTGAAAATTTTTATCAATATTAGGCCAGATTTATTGTTCAAGTTTTTCCGTAGCAGAATGTGTTGGGTATCAAACAGCTTTTATATATTTAAAAATAATATACAAATTCAGAAAATGACATGTAAATCTGTTTAAGATTATTTAACATACCAACATTCCAGTTTGTTTATCTATGTCCTACAGCACAATCCTGCCAGTGTTTTCGATATAATTTGTTAATGCAAATTATAGGGTATCATTTTATTGTTTGACAAACTTAAGCTTCTAACATTTCACACATGTCAATTTTAAGCCCTCGTGTCCACAGAGTCCTGATCTCGAAAATCGATAAATCAAATGCATGCCCAACAACAATCACTTTTACATTAGGCCAACTGAATGTGGAGCAAAAATGTTTTGTATCCACACAGTAATTGGAGAAGTGAAAGCTATTATTTTCTCGCATGCCAGAATTCTGCTTAGCAGCAGTGGGGAAGCAATTATTCTATTAATTCCATTCTCGCCTGTAGAATGCAATCGCAACAAAACCAACAACGAAAATTACAATAATAGCAGTAGTTGTAATAGTAGTACGAGTAACAACAGCTTCGACAGTATCCTTTAAAACGAAACACAAACATACATACACACACGCATACACATGTCCATATGAAGAGGCATGCAAGCATGAATACTTGAATGTTATTAGCAGCAAATCGTTAGAAAGGACCAACGGACGGATCCACAAACGGATGTCCTACAAGAGAAACAAGTAAATGTTTGCAAAATATTATGCTAGCTTCCGCTGCTGTTGTAGTTGTTGTACTACAGCTACGACAACAACGATGTGTTGAAGTTAAATCGAATGGAAATTCCAAGTTATTGCAAAGAGTCGTATTTGTACACCCAGTCGGCGTTGCTCTCAGGCCGGGGGTATTGGCCAGTGTGGGTGGCCTAATTGTCTGTACATGCAAACCGACATTATCTGCGCCAGAACATCGCAACGAATAGTCAAAGTGTGTTGAGTGACTACATCAAAGGATAATTGCTCTGGGACGGTTGCTTGACTGTTTGGCTGGTCGATTGATTGGCGGTGGTTGATGCTATGAATATGTTGGTGTTTGCTCGGTTATTTGTTTCTCCTTTCCACAAACGCTGCGCATCACTGCAGAAGTAAACAGTGATGGTTGAATGCATTTCACAGCTGAGGAACGGCCTTTGTCCTTAGAATTACAATGGTCAATGCACAATGGAAGAATGCAAGAGAACATACACGTCGATAGCGCAAATTGGCATTTTTGGAAAAAGGGATTTGATATTGGACTCCTTGTAAAGTCAAGATTTCACATTTAACTACACAAAATCTCAATATTCCTATTAATTTGCTTCGGTTATACATAGCGTAAAATTGGTGTCTCATATATACTAAAAAAGTAAGTACTCCCATTCTCTAATTCAGCGTTTAGTCGTTTGTGCAGGAAAGGCAATGTTAAATGTTTTAATTATATTTTACCATTCATGCAATAATTGAGGATCCATATTTAATTTTTTAGGTCATGAATAAAAAATCCTTACATTAGCTCACATCTCTCAGTAATGTCTACAAAATTATCTGTGAGTGCATCGAGATACGTTTCTTACGTATTTTGGCAAATTTTCGCCATTGTAACTTTCGCAAAAATCCTACACAACCTGTATCATTTTTTCTGGCGAGAGTTTTGTAAATCTATACCAATGTTTTCCATTGAAATTGCAATTTTAATTAAAATGTCATCAAGACCATGTTATTGTGGAATACCGCCCCCCCCCCCCCCCCAAAACAAAAAAAATATAAATTAAAAAAAAACATATCATGAATACTTTGGAAAATTACACCCACCCAACCGTCAGACGTCGAATGATTTTACAAAATAACAACGAAAAGGAAGGTTGAGAGGAAATTTGAGAATTACACTAAAATAAAACCAGCCCACAGATAATGTCAACAGCATTGCAATTTGAATTTGTTTCTTTACAAATACATATGAATAACATTCCCAGGAAATTTTGGTTAATGCAACAAATGAAATATAATAATCAAAATACTCGACTAGACATGGACGATATTCTTCGATAATTATTTATTCGTATAGCAAGAATATCACAATTTTTCGTCACACACAATTAGGGGCATCAAAAAAATGTTTATCGTATATTTTCCAATTTTTCTTTGCAAAATTTTAATTGAAAATAAATTTGTTCTCCATACCCAGCAAATGTTAATTGACAATCTGTCTGTCTGGCTTGGTACGTCGTAATATTATTGTCAAACTTAGGTCGAGTTCGGAGATGAGCAATATCGGCCCACTCCTTCTGATACCACCCATAAAAAAGGTCGACATTTTCAAAAAAATATTTTACTGCTCAGGAAGCGAAAGGTACGAAAATGGACAATCCATCCATCAAGTACCTCCACCACAAAGGTCAGCATTTTGAATAATTATAACTCATATATAATGTATAAAATTACACACAACAATAAAACAAGGTCTTTTGAATAAAAATTATAATTAAACCCGAAATAAGCAATAATTTATCGACAATTATGATTTCGCTTAAAATTGAATATAATATTCGATTTCCTTTAAATTTTGACATACCAATACTTTTATCTGTATTAGAAAAAGTGGAATATTTCGATCCACTGTATGTGGTACCTCACACATATTTCCACATTTTCCAAAAATTATCAAATATCACATACATATGAAGTATAGAAAGTAGACGATATTGTCCAATGGCACATTGTAATATGTATATCAGACTTGTGTCAGATACGAATTAGACAATATTGGCCAACTGTTTCGGAACCTCTCCGATAAAGGGTCAACAGTTAGAATATTCCTAACACAGGGCTGATGCTATTTAACTTGTTCTTCTTTCTTATTATAATCAGTCCTGCATTTTAGAAGTCCTTACCAACTTATTTTACTTCCTTAATATACCATGGGTGACACCATTGATAGTTACATAATTCAACTTTATATACTGTATACTTGTGCAATGTTATCTGTCTATGTATGTGTTGTTTTGTCTGTCACTATGCCAGTCTCCCTCAACGTTTGACATGGAAACGTTCCATTGCGTTTCATCAAAAATTACTTATGCCAATATAATAATATATCTACATTACTGTTTAATCTACTTAAAGTAAAATTTAATTCCACACAGAATTAAATTCTAATTTCAAGACAATTAATTCACTCTTCTACACCCATAGATACAGATATGTGTATACAAAATATTTTTTCACCCACTTCTTCTAACCCAAAATTCTCCTCTATGAATTATGTACAGAAAATACATTTTCTTCGTTTTAGGTAAATATAGACACAAATGTGTTCCTCATCACTTGCAATATTTTTTTTTTTTTTTTGTCAGAATTTGCATTACAAATTAGGCGCATCATATGTTGTTTGAGGTCTGAATAAAACATAAAGAAAATATCCGTTGGCACATTCCATGACCCCGCACGTCTGGGTGAAAAATTCTAAAGTGGACGTTACATATCCTTCTTTTATATAATTTATAGGCTTTCCTTTTTTTTCATTTACTACTCGCTATTTACAAAAAGAAAAATTCATTTCTGTCTATCCAGCCAACGGCCAGGTTCATTTGCATTTTTATTCTGCTCAGCTCCGTACTGTCCTGTTCTGTTCTGTGTCAGTCAACCCTCCTGGCGATTGCATATTAATGGGTCAAAATAATCACTGCCATTTACAATCTAGCCGCCACAAAATTGCAAAATTGTCTCGGTCTTTTATACCGTTGCACGGTATTGGATTAAAATATGCACTTGTATGTGTGTGTGTAAGTTTTGCAGGATATTTACATATTGTGTAGACCGCGGTGCAAAATGACAATGTATTTCATATTTCCGGCCATAACTTTTGAACAATTTTTGCCAAAACTTTCAATTGGAAAACATTTCCGTATAAAATGGCCTTGTCCTCCTACTTGATAGGTCAATTGCCGAACCATCACTAAGAGACTGAAAAATGTGCAAAATAAAATTGCTAATACAAAAATATCGACCTTGAAGAACGAAGTACTATTTGTACATCGGAACAAGCGGACTAAACATATAGGACATAATTAAACATATGTTATCAAATATTTCTCTTCTAAAATGCATATGTAACAATGTATCCATTATTATATTATTTTTATATTTCAGCTTTTTTATATTAGAATAATTGAGGTGAAATAATAATTTCGTCTCCAAAGTACGGTTTTAATCTGTAACTTTCACCGGATACGCTAGTCCAGTTTGTGTCCGAATTAGGAATACCTCTTTGGTAGTTATCGTTCGTATCATCCAGACAGGCGGACGACCCATAGCCAGATCCCAAAAAAGTTCCAAAATATTTCTTCTAACTATATTTGAGCCTTATACCAATAATATTGATGAAATAGAACCACTATTGGTCACATACCTGAGGGTATTAGTACGGAAAGGACAAAGAAATTGCAATGTGCACTGTTCGAAAAAATTAGTGGATCACTATAGATCTTTTCGATTTTTAAAAATGTCGATTCAAACCTGAGATTGAAATTTTGACTTGCAGGCTTTTATCGATTGAAAAGTTATTAACAATTTCTTTCGTTATTGTAGCAAAAACGAAACAAAAAATGAAGATTAAAAAAAACAAGTTTCGAAATAGGAACATGTCCTTTATGTGGTAGACCTTTACGAGAATAATCATCTGCTATTTCAACCTGTATCGAATATAACAGCATAGACTGAAAATAGGTGAAAAACTTATTTAAAATACCTTAGGCAATACGATATGTCAAAGTTAAATTTTGGACAAACAAAATCAATGTTTAGTACCCGCAAAGCAAATTGCAGAAATATTATTAAATCTACCAAATCTATAACAAAAAATCTGACAAACCTTTACCACATCTCCACTTTATTGTTAAACAAAAAAATTATGTTTTGCCATGTTTACAAAAAATTTTGGTGAAAAGTTTTGAAAATAGGCATTTTTCTTTTCTTCATATTACCAATTGATCGTTATCTTCAGAACTTACTTCGCCCATAATCATCATCTTCATCGATAAAGAAAATATTAGCAAAAGTTTACACAAGTCTGTAATAATCTGAACTTTTATAGCAACTAACGAGAGAACGTTGAAATGTGAACGAAACTTTATCCTTCTGTGGATTGCAAGTGGCGAAACTTTCACTCCATTATCTTCCTCGGATATCTATTCATGCTGTTCGCTTATACATCGCTCAGTTTCCGTCATCACAGAATAGTTTCCAAGTCGCTCAACTCATTATTCACAGTAACAATTGTAACGAATTGCTAACACACATACACTTGCACACACATACGTACAGATTTTTGAAAATAGATATAGCCAAACAAAACAAAAGTTTGAATGGAAAAGTTTTGTTGCCGTATATTTTGTCGATTCGATGTATTATTATTTTTTTTGAGCACATCAATATTTCCAAAGCTGTTCACAAATATTAAAGTATGCAAATATTTTTTGTTTTTTTTTTGTGAAATAGGTTTAGATTTAATTTGGAAAAACTAAATTTGAAGTGGCCGAAACATTTTTTTAAAGATTCCCGTAGAAATCAATGTAATTAAGTAGTCAAAAGTCGGCTAAACATAGAATGAAAAAAGGATATATTTAGTGCCCAAATCACAGTTCTCGTACAATTCTCCTATTCTTTCCGATTTTTTTTAAAATATTTTTAACAGAAACTACCCTATTTTGACCGCCCGCACAGTCTGACATTTAAAACTAAAATAACAAAAAAAAATGTAGATTCAAAAAAAAACTCGTTTTGCAAAAGGGTTTAAACATTTTTATGAAACTCTGATGAAATAAATAAAAAATGAATTGCAGAACAAAAAAAATGCCCAATGATATATAGCCACAATTTATTGTTCGCCAACACTCAGCAGAGATACACCAGGGCAAATAAATTCAAATTCATTCAAATAACAACACCAACAATAATAACAGCAATTACATCCAACCACTACTACTTCTACTGACACCCAAGAGCTATGATTACGTAAAGTCAAAAGAGAACGACGTAAACTCTCAACTCCCGCACCGCAGAGAACAGGAGTAGGTCACCGAAGATATTCCAACGGCGGAGGAATTTTACAGTTGGTCTCCACCACTTCAACGCTGTGAAATAAATACTCGTCTCCTTGTCATGCTAGGGAACAAGAAAAACGATGTTAGGCAAGTCGAGGCGACTCGTTATGCCGTATAGCAGCTGAGTTGAGCTTTGCTTCGTTACACTCTGTGCACACAAGAACACACACACATACATACACAACAGACATACATACATACATACACATTTAGCCGTTTGGTAAATAACATTTTAATTGTTTATTTAGCTTTTGTACAACCATTACTGGTGGCGCCATGGGGTCGTCATCAAGGATGTTGTTCGTCTCCTACGTTTGCAGGCGGTGGAATGTGTGTGTGCGTGTGTATACTTTTTGTCTTTCGCCATTGGCGAGATGTTTTCTCTTCTGTATCCGTTATTTTTGATGTAAACAAATATAGGTTTGTAGGAAACACAAAAATATCCTATTTCCCTACTATTTATATACGTTTCGAAATGAAAGGAAACGAAACAAGCATCGCGGCATTCCATAACAGTTCGGCACGAAATAATGACAATGACAACGAAACCAGCATAAGCTGTAAATAGAGACATACATACAAATATATTTATTCTTGGACTAGATTGCAAACGGCATTGGTCCGTAGCTAAGGTCCGGTTGTATGTAAACATGAATTGTGATGTCGTGTAACAAAATAACGCAGAACCATAGTCCAATTTCAATTTCTTGTCATTTGTTGTTCCAATTTTGCATGCAATATTCGGCAAAGAAATAAGATTAGCATTATATCAGTAATTATGTTACAAGGACGAGAGATGTCCTTGAAGTATGGAAATTTCCCCAAACCTTGGATAAATAATTTTTGGGACAATATATAAGAATGGATATTCGACGATAGGGGAACAGAGGCAGATTTTCGAAATATTTTGCGCCGTGAATTTATTATACCGTCGTCGGATATGATTCTACCATGTGTGGTCTAATTGAGCCTGCTATCATATTTAAATCGAACTCTCTCTATGTCTAGCCATCTTTGGGAGAGATCTTGGGAACAAAAGCAATTCTCTTCTATCATTCTGTTCTATACACCAATAGTATGTATCGTATCCCAAGAGTGGATGTCCATTACTATAAACTATTTTTCATATTTTTTCGAATAGTACCTCTCTGAAATGTTTTAAAAAAATAATCTTGACATGTGCGAACAGCAAGAAACTGACTGGGCTGAACAAGTACTTTCCTGTCCCACCATTCTTTGAAATAAGGTCGAAAAAACCTTTAAACATATTGAGTTGAATAATTTAAATGTATTGTTATTCTTGTGTTCATGGATGGATATAGTTTATGTAATATTAAGAAGTACTAAGTCTTACTTGAATCTGATGTTAATTTCTCGTTTTATGAGTGTCATGGATATTCTAAATGTTGACCCTTTGTGGGGAAAGTACCAGAAGGAGATGACCGATATATCCCATCTTCACAAAGACCTTGTGTTCGTAGAAATAATCGGATGTCTCAAATAAGAAGATAACCGGATGCTTATCTATAATCGATTTGGTTATTCAAAACTTTCACCCTTTGTAAAGGAGGTATCAGAAAAAATGGTCCGATCTTTACCATTTTTATAACAGATCTTGTGTTGATGGAAATATTGAGATGTACTAAGTCTGAATGAAATCAGATGTTAATTTCACGTTTTATGAGCTTCAAACATATTGAAAATGTAGACCCTTTTTGGGGTAGATACTTGATGGAGAGAACCAATATATTCCATCTTCACACCAGACCGTGGATTAATTAAAATATTGTGATGTGTGTAATTTAAAGACAAGCGGACTCTCACATCACATTTTATTAGAGTTATAATTATTCAAAATTTTGACCCTCTGTGGGGAAGGTACTTGATGGAGTGGAACGATATTTTCCTCTTTTGCACCTGACCTAGCACTGCAAATATTAGGATTTGCAAAGTTCGCGCAAAATCGTAATATCCTTTCTCTTTCTGTGCAGTAAATTATTTTCTTTGAAAATTTTGACATTTTTTGGGAGAGGTACCAGAAGAAGTGAACCGATATTGTCCATCTCCAAACTCGATCTAAGTTAGGTAATAATATTACGATGTACCTGGTTTGGACCAAATTGAATACACACGTCGAGAGTTATCGTGGGCACCAGCCAGACAGACGGGCGGGCGGACATAATTGAATCGACTGCATATGTTTAGAAACGGATTTGGTCCAAAGAGACCTAGGGTCTAAAACCGTTATTTCGATTAGGCACGTTTTAGCCGTATCAAATGATATATACTTTCCCTGCCCTCTGGCTGAGGGTAAAAAATATAACCTATGTAATAATTCATATAATAATCCTTCTTTCATATATAAACACAAACACTTGTAAAATTCCGACCTGTTGAGCGACTACTTAAAACAAAATTAACGACTGAACACACATAGCTAAATCGGCTTAAATCGTTTAAATAGGATAACTAATTTCTAAGCCGAAATAATTTTATTCACTAGTAGCTTAAAAATATTTTTAAATACTCAAAACTATAGAACTGAAAATTTTTTTTGAAATAAATTAACTATTAGTCAGTCCTGTTCAAAAATGTGATGCGATTCGCCGTTGAATAATCAGGAAAATAGTATTGATTCAAAAGTTTTTGCAATAAAACATGAAAAAAGACAACACAATTTTAACAATAAATTACCTATAATATCACTCTCAATTACTCCAGGCCTAAATATTGCGAAATTGTTAATCAGGTATACTCAGTATTAACAGAAATATTTACTACGGATATTCCATGCTATCACTTTTCAATTCCGAAAATCATTGATTTTTATAGGGCATTAAAGGTTATTAATGTCTTTTCAAAGCACCAATTAAGCAAACATATTTTCTGTTCTAAGAAATCTAGGGGGGAGTGCTTCATGAAAGCATTGTGCATTCAGATGCTTCATAAATTTAACCAATTCATGGAATTTGTATCCAATTTCATTTCATTGCAAACTTCCAAAAATCAATATTTGTGAAGAATGAAATTGTATTGCAATTGATTGATGTTTTGTGGTCATTTCATGCTGAGCTCTTTTCAAAAATGCTATTGGAATGAAACTGTGCAAAATGTTGCCTCAAAGGCATTGCAATAATTCTGCAGTGATTGACGTGAAATAGTTTAAACTTGGGAATATTCATATGAAACACCAAACGAATTGATTTGATTGAAATTTATTCAACATCCGATGGCTATAAATCATAACTAGCTTTTGATATGATTAGCTCAATTTCTCAGCTATATAATATAATTAATTGTTTTATTTCCCAATTATATTTTATTCTGTCAAACAAAAAAACTTTTGTTGAAAACACCTAATAAACGCCCATAGCCAATAATAAGCATATGACCCCCTGCTGCTAATTCTAATAGAACACACATGTTCACATACTCCCACACCGAGAGAGCAATTTATGCTCATGTTTTGTATATTATTTGTATAAATAATAAAACAAAAACAAAGAACGTAATGAAATTTGAAATGATAATTGGCCATGTTTATTGCTTTGGCCGTCATAACGGCATTAATAATAAACACAAATTATGTATGGGGCATTAATGACAGCAACATTTGTATTTATGGGTCATTGATAAATGAACCTGTGGGGGAGAATTGAGTCGAATGTATTTTTAATACAAATTCACAAAAAAAATGTAAGTGTCTAGGGTGACGTATGATTATTGCCGTTTGAAACACTTGACCAATGTGACGTATGATTGTTTTTATTGACGGTACACATACGCACCCCATAGGAATTATTAACAATTATTTATTCATACATTCAGTTGATATGAAAATATGTTTTCGTTCGACATGGAACAGAATTAGGGCATACTTGGAATGGAGTTTCAGACTTATCAGATTAAACACGAGACTAAGCAATTACAAATATAATTACTGAATTATCTTTAATTGTATGAGATAGTACTTGGTATAAAAAACATATATCACGATACATGAAATTGTTTTACAAAACCTTTTCAAATGGAGTATTCATCCAAAGATAATATACGTTTTGCAACCTAAGTGATGTTAATTTAAATCAGGGCTAGGCAGAGAAATTCAAAATTATTTTGTGATTATGTGTGTGTGTAGAAAATAAAAAATATTGAAAATGTCTCTTTACCTCTCTCTTTATATATATTTTAAAGGGCTTTGAGACGTAGATTTTTTAAAGAGCCTTCGATACGTGGATTTTTTTGAAGAGCCTTTAAAGAAAGATTATTGCTTGAAGAATCTGTGAAAATTATTATTCGCAGGAATTCATGTTTTGATAAAAAAAAATCGATGTTATAGTTACATAAATTAATAAACTATAAATTATTTTGGGAGAGAATAGATAAAACAAATTACGTAAACAAATATTTGACGTATTGAGATAATGGTTTAAAGGAAAATTATAAATAAGTGTCCCGCCGAAAATCCGTAATTTTATATAGATATGTGTGAAAGATAAGAATATTTAGAACCCATTAATTATCGAAACTAAACTATTTTTTTGTGGAGAGCAAAAATATATAGAAAGTTCATAAAAATATCCGGCAGCCACTTCCTCATCGACTGCTCGAATAAAACTAAATATTCTCCCAAAACCATTTTGACAGAAAATTCAAAACAATTTAATTTTTTACAATTGTGTTTGTAAACACAGAGACATCCCATGGGATACTCTTTGCCTACCTTTAATTAAAGTGTTTGTCAATACCCATTTTTCCAATCCAGCGTTCTTTAAATATTATAAAAACATTCATAGCTTATAATTCATTAAAACAAGATTATAACAACGGATAGCGACCACCAAATTTTTATTTTCTATAATTTTTTCGACTGAGAGTGCTAGTATTCTTCTCGTTATTTGACCCAAACGTGTAACTTGTTAACCTCACAATACATACCCCCTAGTCCACATAAAGAAAACCAAACTTATATTTAACGTTTCATTGAACTCTTGGTGCAATTAAAACCCCATTTCAAAACTCTATTGTGTTCTGCAATCCGTCCCATTCACCATGACTATAATGTACCACATAAAGACGCCGTACATTGTTTCGTTTCATAAATATAATATAAAAAAACACCCGTCTCTTAAAAGGCGATTACATTTAAGAGTCTCAAAGTAGCAAATAACATTCATAAAGAAAACAAACGATATAAAAGGGATCATAAACAAAACCCGAAAATGTTAACAATCGCATGGCGGTGCCGCCAGCATCGCTGCTCCTGCTGCTGCTGAACTTTTTAATAAATCACTTTAAATGTGCTTAAGGATTTATATAACTTGGGAAATTTGTCTTTGTTTGCTCCGCTTCGCGCTGGGTGTGAAAATACAAAGTGGAGCCTTGGAAATGAAGATGAATATAATTTTCTCATTTGCTGCTGAAATGATTGTGTTTTCTTAGCTTGGCAAGCAAGAAAAGTCATTTCTGACCTCTTCTTTCATTGAAAGACAACAAAAACAACAACTTAATTTAAGTATATTCAATTTAGTTGTATTTAAGGCTAAAGTAACTTCCGTTGCTGCTTAGGATAAATAACAAAGAAAGAGATACATATTAAAGCCACTCCGACCTCAATATCTATCTTTTTCTTTGTTGAAGAAAGGCAACTGCATAAATACTAGGGAACAAAGGCAAACTTGATTTCGAAACTATGTTCAAATATATTTTACGCCAGGGTAAGAGTCCCCTTTATTTGCATAGATTTCGCTTTTCAATGACCGTCGATTAAGGTTCAATTTAAATGCAAATGCTGTTTATAAACCCAATTGCATAAAAATGACATTCAAAAACATTGATTATTTCGAGTGTGAGAAGTAAGAAATAAGCAGTATAAACTACTTTAAGTTCGGCCAGGCCGAACATTTTTTACTCTCCAACGTGTGAAAAATTATGTTATTGTAAAACAAGTTAGAAATTAAGTCTGTGTTCCTCTTTTTGGACATACCATAAACACATTGAGTCATTGCGGGACAGGTATCAGAAGGAGTAAATCGATTTCGTTTATTTTATCTCGGACTAAAACAAGTTCTAAATTAAGATATGAAAAGTTTGAACGAAATTAGTTATACCCTTCAATTTTTATGAGATAAATTATTATTTATTGATTCTTTTTATACCCTACGACACTATGTGTTGCCAGTATTATAAGTTTGATTGGGACAAAAATTATGCAACATCTCGAAATATTGGTCTCCAACATAGGAATATAAATATGGATCTTCCTTTCTCGCCGAGCTGAGTCAATCTAGCTATGTATGTCCGTCTGTTTGTCCATGTTAATTTATAATCACGCTACAAGTGGACGTTGAAATTGAAAATAGAGTTGGGGTTTGGATCAGAATAGAAGCCTATTGTTTTTGCGATGAAATAGACCAAAAACAGAAAAAAACCTGATTTTGTTAAAATTATAAACCAATCGACGCGGAATTTTACATAGAGTTAGGCTTTGAAGTTTGAAAGGTTATTGTGCAATCTATAGCGGGTAAAATAAACTTTAAACTCTATGTCAAAAAATACGAACATTTCCACTAAACCGTGAATATTTTTAATGCCTGCCAAATAAAAAATAAATTAAAAGGTCACATTATTCGATTATAATTCAAGAACCGCGGGATAGATTTTCGCAATTCTGTTCGATTCGAAACGGTCTTGCAAGAAAAGTACAAAATCTAAGAAAATCGCGTAAAAATATGATATGATAATTTTTTGTTAAATTTTTTTATCGCATGCGATTTTTTCAATTTGACTTACAATTTTGAATTGTACACTTTATAAAGTTTTTCTACAGGGTATTAGGGCTTTACGACATCATTTTAAAGACGAAATCTTCCAAATTAGGAGGCTTTCAACATATTGTAGTAGTGTAGGGTAACACATGGACTGCCCCGCATGGCTATAGTCTTTGCTTGTTTTTTTTAACTCTTGACTTCTTGTGGGAAAGCTCGAAGTTTTATAGAAGTTTTACCTTGTTCCAAATTCGGACAAAGATACACGCGTCGAGATTTATAGTTCTCACCAGGCAGACGGGCAGAAATCGCTAGAAAAAATAGAATAGATCTCAATTTAATATATCTCTATTTAAAACCATTAAGGACCAAAAACTATACAACATCAAAGTACTCACATTTTGATTGGAAATTTTGGCTGAAACCTTCCAAATGCCGAATATAAACAATATGAGGGGAATATCAAAACGTCAACGGATACAGCCTATTTTCAACAGCAATCATCTTAGGAGTGCTTCATATCCCCATATCACATTTTACTCACTTTACTTATATATTTTGGCCTCTATGGCTCAACTTCAAGGAAGCTAGAAAAATGCTTCTCTGTAACGGGGTCTTATTGTGTCAGACAAATATTGCATCCAAGACAGTTGGAAAAGATTGTTTAACACAAAATTATACATTTTGTTGCCTGTTAACGTAAAAAACATGCCTTTCTGTTGTCTCTTAATTTGAAATAATTTCAAATCATTTTTTTATCAAAACAATACACACACATATATACAAACTGTGTATATGTATTGACAGAATAGGAGCACAAAAAGAAACAAATTGAATTTAGGGGATAGCTTTGTTCTATCTTCTGTAATTGTGCCATGGTAACCCCTATCTAGATTCCAGACAGAAGGGCATACATAGGTACTATAGGCATTATTAATTTAACTAAACATTGTAGGCTGCTATATACTATATGGGGCATTTGACGAATATTTCAAAATGTTCCAAAGGTCTAATTGGTATTACAGTAAATGTAATTGACCTTTCAAAACGTAGAAAATGGGGCTTGTTATTGAGATATCAAACACATACACCGGCATTCTATATAGGGTAGTTATTTAAGAAAAGTCATTCTACCCCCTATCCATCTCATAACCATAAACGTCTCCTGTTATTAATTGTCATATAATAATGTATTGCAAAATAAATCGCATCTAATTCCTCAGTTCACAATCCTTTTGGTTTTTTATACGCCAATAAAAACCAAATATACGTGATATTTGTGATACTCGTTATTCTTTGATAAGGATACAATCACAGACCCAACAAATTCATATTTGAAAAAAAGAAGACGTCATTTGAGCGATTCGTTTGAAGTGTCTCCATCTCGGGTCAATGCCAAATATATTTTCTCTTGAAACTTTATATTTGTCAACAGTGTTAACGTGTCCTTTCCATTCACAGTTTGATATACCTTAAAACAAAATGTACAAATTGGATTAGTAAAATGGTCCCTTTGGAAGATAAAACGTCTTCTCGGCAATTATGTGTACGAAAGAAATTAAAAAATATGCACAAATTTAATAATTCATGCCAGTCAGTCTGTTAGTCAGTCACTATCTTGCATGTCTTTCGAACACAAGTCTGTGTGATAGTTCAACACTTACACACACGCACACCTCATGCACCCGCACCCGCACCCGCACCCGCCCTGTAACTCGGTAGCATTACGTGGCAATCTTTTTGAATTTCGTATTTATTCTTCTACTTCAAAGACCTGGGGAAAACATCGAACAAAAAGAGAATTGCCAAGAAACTGTACGTTCTGGTGTGGAACAGGAGTTAGATCTCCAATGAAATTCTGTGCCAGTGAAAAATGTAAAACTTTCGATTTTGTGTGTGCGGAGACAATGACGACAATGTCACCTCGATTCACTCGGTCTGCTGTCCTCATACCTCACGTACCACTACAAGTTGAAGGAAGTACACTCGGGGGAATATTCTACAGCAGACTTGGAATCATAAACGAGCCCCTCGCCCCACATCATGTGTGTGTGCTTGTGTGTAAACGTGTATGTGGGTGTGTGTCTAACTAAATGTGCAGATGTGTCTTTCTTTTTGATTATTTTCTATAGAGCAAAGGGCACAGTGGTGCATATTCCCCAAAGGAGGTCAAATCTGTAACTTGTGAACAAAAAAAAAGCAAGATTTCTGTATTTTTATTTTTTAACCCAATAAAAGTTTATTGTTAGGTTAAAAGGAAAACAAATTCTATTTAATAAGCTGTTGGTCTTAAGTGTATATCGTTTTTGGGACTATTCAGCGCACTTGAGACAATATACAGTTACTGGAGTTGAAAATCGGTATTTTTCTGGTGCGGACACCAAAGATTCGAGAATGAAATAAAGTCCTCACACACAAGTATTTATTAACTTCAAAAGGAAATGGTTACATTTTAATGTGATGATGACTTTATTTTGAAAGATTTGAGACTTGGTGTTACTATAATATATACTCGTACCTAATAAAAACAAAACGCCTGTTCTGATTCATGATAGCTCCAGTCTTGGGTTCATATTTTCTTACAAAAAAGAAATAAAGAAATTGGCGTGTGATATTAGAAATATATGTGAAAATAATATTTAAATGCACCATTAATTTCAATCCTTAAAACCAAGGGATTGGTATTGAAATGGGATCCTCTTTATATGATTGAATCGTCATTTTAATATACGAATTTCCAGTATACCGAAAAGTGCCCGGCATTTACAAAGATTTTGAATACCACCGATTTTCTTAGTGTTTGAATATATGCAACGAAAATTCTACATAGCTGATATTTTTCAGCTTTGCCTGACTTGCCTGCTGATTTATTACATTCAGCTATTCAGCCTGTGAAGAGTATGCTTCCGAATTGTATAGCAAATAATTTGGGAATTTATAATATTGGATATTTTGATCCTGAAACTTTTTATTCTAGTAGTTTTATTTCTGCGCACTCCAGAACGTTTTTTCCGTCATTAATTTTGGAATTTTTTCCACGAGCTTCAATATTTTACAAAATATAAACGCAATTCAATTCGTTTAACTTTTGCAACAATCTTTAAAACTGTTTCTCTCTTCTGACCCAAACTTTTTCCAAAGTTTTTAGTCCATAGCAATTATTTGAAATGTCTAAAACGCATCATAAAATCAAAAGCTACTTCATCTTTTTGGTAATCTTTGAAAACAACTCTTGCTAATCAATAATGTAAAAGTTTACAATTTGTTTGTCTGACCTTTATGTTAATGATTCCGTCCTGACCCTTGAGCAGTAGACAACGAATGGAAGGGGAAAACGAAATCCGAAAATAAAGAGTTAATGGCATGGCACGAAACGGAACAACAACTGTGTGTTCCATTTTTTAACTAAATGTCCTTATTTTATTTTAGAATATATTTAGTTATGTGAAAACCCATAAAAAAAAATCGGTGGGTCGCTCCACCGTAACCAAACATCCCCTCCCTTTATCACAGGCCCTTGTTATGCAAATTCTGTACAATGATTAACATACACTTGACTGATTTCATTGTATGTGTGTGTATGTATGTGTGCATATTTACGCCGACACATGTTCGCGATCACAAAGTGGAAGTTGTAGCTGTAGGTGTGCGATTATGAATTCAAATATTATCCTTTCACTTGTGAGCGTCATAGTTTTATTTTTTTCTATCTATCTATTCTAACATTCATGAGACTTGAAACAAATCTCTGGTTTTTGTTATTCATTTTCAGTTTTAGTCAACGCTTCGACACCCACCATATGAAAATAGCTTGGAATTGTAAATTTCAGACTGTTTATGTAAAAGGAAAAAAAGTCATATGCGGAATTCTTGTGCCAAGCGAACTATGTATTTCAAATGGTGTATATTATATTCTTCAAACAAATTAGGCAGATCAATTCCGCTTTCTGTACATTTTTATAACAAAATTAATATATATTTTCCTTAATTTAATTGCACTATGTCATAATTTAAGTTTATTTTTTTTTTTAGTTAAAACTCCCAAATAAATTAAAAACATTTTAAAAACACTAAAAAATTAGCAAAAAATAAAGACTTCATCAGGTGTGGTCGACAGCAATGGTATAAAGACATTCGATTCGTTAAAATTCCTCACTATCTCTCGTTCTTGTCGGACGCCGAAAAGTAATACCCGTTAAAAATGAACTTAAAAAACATTTAACTGACATCTGCCGCCAAGAAACTCTGAGACCCGAAAACGCCTTTCAGAGAAAATGACAGATAAAATGGATTCTGTGACACGTCCGGAAAAACCACAGACTTTAGATGGCATACAATCTAGAAATTCCCTCGGTGATGGCAATTCATCGGCAATTTGCTCCGATGTCATTGTAAGTCACAAACGGTCGCGTTCGCGTAATAACATCGACACGGAGTCTCGTTCGCCGCGTGATCATTCATCGGACGGTGTCATGAGTACAGGGGCTGTAGGTGGTGCAAATGAATTTGAGAATAACGGTGAAAATACTCCACGTCGTGAAAGCCTTAACTACGACGAAACAAGTCCGAACAGTCAAAACTCATTGGCCAAGTCAATAATGGGTCGATCAATGCGCCTGCCATGCAGTGTTGGCGCAACGACACGTAAATGTGTCTTGACTTTAGACGGATATTCATACGTAATTGGTAAGTATGAACGGTGGGATCAAAATATTTTTTTTTGTTGGCTCTAAAGGATTTTATTTTAAAATATGTAATAAACTCTTTTTTGGACAAATAACCTCTGGATTTTAAAGGAGATCATCCCATATTTCAATTAAAAAACAATTAGTCACTAAAAACTCACATCGAAATGTGCACTTTTGAATAATGAAGATTTCAAAATTTAAAAATCAAAATAGATTTTCAGATTCCAATTAAAAGTTATTAACAAAATGGTATCGCATATTTTCATTGATATGACAATATTTTAAATTTCAGTTCAATTTTGAAGAGAAAATTATACCTCCGAAGTACTACGAAGTACTAATACAAAAAATAAATGTAAATAGTAATAACACAAATGGGTCAATAAGAAAGGAATTTTAATTACTTGTTTCTCTACAACCTCCAGAATATTTTCGCGATAATATTCGGCATTTATTCTGATGCCACGGTCGAATAATACAAGCGGGGAGCGACGATCGGCTGTTATGGCTGTCCACACCATCACTGGTGGACAACCGAAGGTGCACATTTTCAGCTGGCCTCTTTAGCAAGTAAACAGAATCATTTTGTTTGTTTACAAACTGCTGGACAACGAATGTTTTCTCATCGTCGAGAGAGAAAACCAAATTCGGCAGTTCACCACTTTCTGAATTTCAGAATACAGGTTAAAGAATGACTTAACATTTGAAACTTTTAAAACATACAAAGTTAGAATAATTAAAAAAAATTATGACACGACAAAATCCATAAAATTCCGATTTATGCTTCCTGACATCAATTCTTCTCAAAAATATGATCTTGGTATGTAATTTAATTTACACATTTTCATTGTCCTCGACATACATATGCATGTATGTATGTATGTATCTATGTTTGTATATCAAAACCATTACTGGCCATAATTAGAAAGGATAATTGTTTTCGTGTGGCCATTATTAGAATTTGATGGCAAAATTAACACCGCCATTCGCCTGACATACCCAGCGACGATAACAGAGAGCTGCAGCAACAACAGCAACAAATCCTTTAATGCGGGTGATTATGAACTGCCGAGCTTAGTAACGCATGTAATTATGTACTCGTCAGTGCGGGGCATTAGGATAATTCTGTAATTTAGCTGAGGCAGGCAGGCACACACACGCACTAATACACGAACACAGAATTTAGTGGTAATTAAATATGCAATTCTGCTGGCAGGCATAATGAGGTAAAATTAATTTCAACTTTTGAAATTTCTACGAAATTCAGGCACAGTAGGACAAATTAATAAAAACGTCTTGTAGGAAGATTTATTTAAAAGTAGCACTTGTTCAAATAATAAAATATTTTTAATAATTGTATATCTTTTTATATTCTTCTCTTTTTAGGTAAGTTTTTTCACTTCTGCCCAAACCCATGAATGTTATGACACCACAAATGTAAGTAATTCGTTATGTCCTTCGTCATTTTTTTCTTGTAATATAAAAATCTTTTAATTTTCTTGTGCTCACAATTATGTATTTAAAATGAAAAGGTCATTTATAAATGTTGACTCTATTGCGTCCCTTCTTCTGCTACTCGATAGAACAAAAAGTCCTTTCTCGAATAAACATTTGCAAGCCTGCTTAGGCATTTGTTGGTGGACGCATTGTTTTTGTTTTAGTTTTCGTGCTCTTTAAGTTGTCCTTTGGCCATCGTAAATAATAGAGTTGGCGACATTTTAAAGGATCCGTGTTACAAGCCAACCAATGCTTGTCTCCTGGAAAAAAATGTTATCTCGAATGACACTATTATGGCCGTTTTATTAAAGACCTTCTTCTGCTCGGCATTTAATGTGGACCACAATGGCCACTGTTGCCTTGTTCTGAGTCGGTGGCTGATTTTGTGTTACAACCGACCAGCAAAAGTACCAACAAACGTTACACGTTTAGGAAAGTTTTTTGTGGTGTTCTGTGGTGCCTGTGACCTGACATAAACGTATATTATGCCAATGGCAACGTCTACTCTGACACTTGAGGCCTGGGTAAACACACGGAAACCAACCCTTTTAAGGCAAAGCCGTCGATGTGTTCTTTGCACTCAAATGCTGGGCAAACAGGAATTTTGTCTACTTAAGAATTTTTACTTTGCTAAGACAAAGAAAACAAACAATTCGGAATCCTGAAGTATACCGGAGACGTAATAGAGGGGAGGAGGGGATTGTAAGTCCTTCACCCCCCCACTCTCCTCCCCTTGGCCTTTTACAATTTTTGCTTTGCTTTTGCCTCTATCCCTTACAACAATGACATGAGAAAGTAAGAGAAGGAAACAAAGACAAAAAATTATGATAATGACACAATTATGACCATATGAATGTCATAAAACGCTGGTTGTCAGTGGTGCATGGAATCGCCGCAGTGTCGAGGGATTCGCCGGAACATGTCATTAATTAATTAAAAGTATATCTTTAATGTCTTAATACAATGGCGACCACTAAGGACCCCGTTTGACCGAGTGTAACCAGAAAAGATAATAACATTGTGGACACTTTTAATGGCATCACGTACATGTGAATGTGTCTGTGCAATTACGTACATACATACATGTATCGGCTTCAACAAAAGCCAAACTGTTGTCAATACAACTTAATGGTCATACAGACAGTATGTTACAGCAATTTGCGAAACATTGCGGAGCAAACAATGAGTTCTCGCTCGCATTATGTTAATCGCTTTCAAATGAAATTCTTAATAGGTAATTCATGAATATTAATAATCATATTATGTTCTTATTTGCAAATCGGATTATGTCATTGGGGCGTTTAGAGATTAGTTTTTTTTTTTTTTGTACATGTACCAACTTGCTATGCAAATTATGGTTAAAAATTACGACTGGTGAAGGGGTAGGAAAGTGAATTTAAATCGTACTGAATGAGATGCATCTTCTTGTTTGTAAGATAAGGAACTATCGTGGCAATTCGATAACCGGATGTCAAATTGCCTACTTAAATAAAGAGTGATTTGTTAAGAGCTTGATAACTTTTTTAAAAAAAAAACGCATAAAATTTGCAAAATCTCATCGGTTCTTTATTTGAAACGTTAGATTGGTCCATGACATTTACTTTTTGAAGATAATTTCATTTAAATGTTGACCGCGGCTGCGTCTTAGGTGGTCCATTCGGAAAGTCCAATTTTGGGCAACTTTCGGCCGGAATAGCCCGAATTTCTTCGAAAATGTTGTCTTCCAAAGCTGGAATAGTTGCTGGCTTATTTCTGTAGACTTTAGACTTGACGTAGCCCCACAAAAAATAGTCTAAAGACGTCAAATCGCATGATCTTGGTGGCCAACTTACCGGTCCATTTCTTGAGATGAATTGTTCTCCGAAGTTCTCCCTCAAAATGGCCATAGAATCGCGAGCTGTGTGGCATGTAGCGCCATCTTGTTGAAACCACATGTCAACCAAGTTCAGTTCTTCCATTTTTGGCAACAAAAAGTTTGTCAGCATCGAACGATAGCGATCGCCATTCACCGTAACGTTGCGTCCAACAGCATCTTTGAAAAAATACGGTCCAGTGATTCCACCAGCGTACAAACCACACCAAACAGTGCATTTTTCGGGATGCATGGGCAGTTCTTGAACGGCTTCTGGTTGCTCTTCACTCCAAATGCGGCAATTTTGCTTATTTACGTAGCCATTCAACCAGAAATGAGCCTCATCGCTGAACAAAATTTGTCGATAAAAAAGCGGATTTTCTGCCAACTTTTCTAAGGCCCATTCACTGAAAATTCGACGTTGTGGCAGATCGTTCGGCTTCAGTTCTTGCACGAGCTGTATTTTATACGGTTTTACACCAAGATCTTTGCGTAAAATCTTCCATGTGGTCGAATAACACAAACCCAATTGCTGCGAACGTCGACGAATCGACATTTCACGGTCTTCAGCAACACTCTCAGAAACAGACGCAATATTCTCTTCTGTACGCACTGTACGCATCCGTGTGGTTGGTTTAATGTCCAATAAAGTAAACTGAGTGCGAAACTTGGTCACAATCGCATTAATTGTTTTCTCACTTGGTCGATTATGTGGACCATAAATCGGACGTAAAGCGCGAAACACATTTCGAACCGAACACTGATTTTGGTAATAAAATTCAATGATTTGCAAGCGTTGCTCGTTAGTAAGTCTATTCATGATGAAATGTCAAAGGATACTGAGCATCTTTCTCTTTGACACCATGTATGAAATCCCACGTGATCTGTCAAATACTAATGCATGAAAATCCTAACCTCAAAAAAATCACCCTTTATTAAACACCCGTAAATGAGAATTTAGAAAAGTTTTATATTCAAAAAAGAGACTTAAGGGGGTTTCCATATATCCATCCATTCGCTGATAAGTGCCTCACCATTAATTAAACCTGAAATGTTAATAGGTCATATTTGTATTTTTATATAAATTAAATGGAACAAACATGTCAGCTCTCCAAATAAATGTTTGTCTATGTGGACGACGAAGGACATCTCCTTAAACAGCACTGTATTACGTCGAAATTCAAAGAAACTTCATCAACACAACTTCTACATGTGACTGAACAATAATTTTTTTGTCGAATTTTTCATCCGAATTCAGGATTTCCATGAGTGGAAAATTCCATATTTATATTCGTAATAATATATTCGTAAAATTAAATAATAATATTGTAGGGAAAATTTATTTCCCGCAGTTCCAAATGATGACACAAAAGCGAACGGTCTAGATACCTTTCAGACCTTTTTTGCAATTCTATTTTCGGAAGTCCTTTCTTCGTTTCGGCAAATGCGGCAGTGATAATTTAGTGAGATTTTGAAAGATGTTAATGTTTTATGTCACGGAGACTAGAGATCCAATACTGCCGAGATAAGTGTTGACACGTTCCGTCAATAAAGACCTATCGAATGTGTTTTAGTATTGGCGTTCTATTAATATACGAGATGTTTCGAAGGTATCACAGGTTTGTACTTGCCTTAAATGTAGAGTTTAAGATGGTTATTCTTATGACTCTCACCGAAGTTGTGACTGACATCTTCCGTATTTCGGTGGAAGAACATTCAGTTTTATTTTATTTGCCTATATCCAAATAACAATGGCCTAAAAAAGTTCCTCTTTGCATTTTATTTCTTTACCTCCCTATTTTCGGTATTTTGGTGATTTAAGCGACATTATTTACCTGAATTGTTTCAAATTTGGTATTTGAAGTTCGTAATGGATAATTCAGCCTGTGACAGATAATTGTGTGCAGGTCCACGTTTTCGTATAGCCCCCATATAATGGAACCTCCCTATATTTTTTTTCACGATTTTACCTCATTATTAACCGGCTTTTTTGAAGTTTTACATTTAAATATTGTAATGGCTTATGAGAAAACTTGACCGTGCAGGTCCACGTCTTCGTATAAACCCAAATATAACGGCTACATTCGGTATTTTTAAAATTTGAAGAGAATTTTTAACGCATTTTATTTTTTTGAAAAATTCCAAAATCGTGCCACATCTTGGAGTGTATTCAAAGTTCGGTCCTGCTGAAGTTACAGCTTTTTTTGTTGGCATCGGTCTCAAATATCGAAATTGATTGGTGCTGCAGCCAGTTATTTAGAACATACAATTACTTAGAACATATACATACGATCAGTTTTGCAGAATTCCTAAAGTTTTTAGTCTTGCAGCATTACATGCTACATTTAGTCACATTTGGAGGAATACTTTACCTAGCACCTAGCACTATCGATGACACGAATAATTGCAACACTGGCAACACGATTATTGTCCTGCAATGAATAGTGCAATTGTATCGTGAATTGAATCGTGAATTGTATACTTCGATTAACTGAACTAGAATTCAAGATTCGTCGCCGGTCGCCAGGTGTATTTATTGACCATTGACTGCTGACGACGAAAGGCCTAGAACTGAAACAATTGTTATAAACGCACGTACGTTTAGCAACGTAATAGACGAATGGGAGGAGCTGAAATCGGTCCACCCTGTGAATTATCATGCATACCTATATTGCTTTTTGATTGGTACATCTTTAACATAAGAAAGACTTTTTCCAAATCGGATGTAATTAAAAACAGAAAACATTAACAGCTTAACTGCGGAATGGATATTAAATCTCCCATTTTGAAAATAGGTACTAATCCAATAAATTCTTTTTTATTATAATGAAAAAAAATGTAAAAAATTAGATATCATATTAATAATATTTTTCAATAAAATAAATAAAGATAAATTATGTGATTAATTAATCGATTCTTCTTTTCTTTTGCCATCACTACCAAAGACCTAATTTGGCCGCTGAAAAATGTCATCACTACTTTTAAACAAAAGTATGTAGTTCGGAATCACTTTTTGCATCCAACATAGTACCGAGAATTTTTGGTTTGCATTAACAGCTTACGGGAAGTTGATTTCTCAGAGCTTAATTAAATACTATATTGATAATGCAGCAACTTTGTATTTAATTCCAAAGAAGCCTTTATACAATCGTTCGAGATTTCCTCTTTAACCCAGAAAGTTTATCTGAATAATCAGCAACAAACAATCAAAACAAAGTGCAATTAATTCAAACATTTTTGCGAATGTAATCATTTTTTGTTCGATTGATGTGAGCATATTCCAATTATCTCTTTAATTCCTGAAAATTTTGATGATTGCAGAAAAAATTAACTTAAATTCGGTATTGCCATACCAAACAAAAAAAATCTTATCACTGGAATCCAACAACTGAATTGTTGTTACTTCGGTGTTAGCAGAGAACAAAAGGAAAATTCTCATAAATACGGGGCGATACACTATCGCAATTTTCAGCACAATGAAACGTACTTTTACTGCACACGCATTCAAAATCTGAGTTCAAATAAAGTGCAGATTTCGGAGAATGGAATAGAGAATCCAAAACAAAACAAACAACAAAAACACAACAGAATGCACAATAGAACAATGGAATAGAATTTTTTGTTGGTTGCTTTTTATGATAAGCAATAAAGTTGTACTAAATCGGAAAAACAATGGAATAATTTGTATAAAACTTTTAGCAAAAAGAGAATGAGTGGCACAACGAAAATTGTGAAATGCAATTTTGTCGCTCTACCGCCACCACCACGTCGTGTCTACGTGCTGGCTTGTGTGGGTGCGATAGTTTTTGTTGTGAAGAAAAAAACATCGACATGGGAGATTGAGATCATAAAGAAAGCACCGATTGCAGTTGGGTTTTAAAGTTCGTGAAAGGTTGAAGCTTTTTGTGCGTTGAATTGCTGCTAGAACTGATGATGATATTTTTATTTAAATTTGAAAATAGAGATTATGGTAAATTCCATTAGAGAAAATGTAGTTTTAAAATTGCTTAACTTAACTTTTTCGCCATTGGAACATCAATTGACCAAATGAGCAGTAGAATCAAAGAAGAACTCTATTAACAGAGAAAAAAAAGAAAAGTAAAATCGTAAGATATATAAGCAATTTGTTAGTTTCTATATTCTACGAAGCAGTTAAGTTTGAAATAAACAGTTTTCAGTTAATAATATGCTTTATAAATTACACTAATATTTGGTATAAGAGGGTATTGGACTAATCCATTAACATTTCACACGAAAGAAAAAATCCACCCAACTCATTCGATAATACTTCGCAATGCACTTACAAAATTACTGTTTTAAGTTAACACTTCAATGTTGGTCAACTTATATATGTATACATTCTTTCCAACATTTCATATTCATTCAATATTTTTCTAAAATATATATTTCAAAACAAACCGAAAGAGATTAAACTGTTTGCCACATTCTCATTTGTTTCTACTGTCATGTGATGTGTCAAATTAAATCCATATGTCAATTGTACTTAAACTTTAAGTGTTTACAGACCATAAACGCTGTGTCCCACCATCCTAACGTCCGTCCATACAGGCGTTCGCATAACATTATGTTTGCTTTTCATGTTCTTCAAGATCTGCTCCTTATTTAAAACATAAAGAGAGAGTGGTTAAAGTCGTTTATCATTTTGAAATATAAATGGCCATTTCAGTGAGCATTTCAAGATACAGGACAGCGATATGTATGTCCGGTTATGGCCACGGCAGCAGTATTCACTCAACCCTGCCTGCCCGACTGCCAGACAACGAAACGGAAACTGAAATGCATCATGACAAATGGTCATGCAGCAGGAACAAAGGACTCTGCAACAAAATAATACAATTTATTTTTTGTACAGCATGGTGGATAAATGATGTTGCAGATTGCGGAAAACGATTTAAGTGTGCGAAAGCAAAGTTACTAAAGTACCGCACAGTTTTTTTGCGGAGGACATCGGATAGCGTCACTGTTAAAGGACTCAATTGATTCACAAATTGAATTCTGCAGTGATCCTTAAAGACAAGGTTTAAGACAACATAAACTCAATTTTTCAATAAAAAGTCGAATTTGATTTAGACGAAATTTTTGCGAAACCGAACTTGCAATTTCTTATTATTATTACAGGTAAAAGTGGATAATATCTGCAAAAATTGAACACATTACAATATTAAATTCAATATCTAGAAGGCAAAATACCATATTCCCTCCATTACTATGCAATGAATTACTCTGACCAAAGAGTACATATCAACACTTTAGTGGTACTATTGGAAGTACATAATTGCTGTAACCTGATATTGTGAAAGTTAGGCGTTAGTAAGCTCGTTTTTTAAATAATTACTGATACGAATGAGTACTTAACCCATTACGCTCACCTGTTCGATTTTTCAAAAAGTAAGAACACCCTCTTTCAAAAAAATGATACTTTTAAATTAATTTTAGAAAATAACTAAAAATTAAAAATGATGATGATGATAAGAAATGATGAGGAATTATTGTCAATATACAGGGTGAGATAAAAAAAACTGCAACAAAGTCAAACGCCATAATTTTCGGAAATAGCATGACATTTTAGAATAAGTTTAGATTTGTTCGGATTGGTCACCTTTGGAACGAATTATGACCTTGAAACGGCCAATGAAATCGTCACACTCTGCCCCAATGTTGCTCTGTGGTATTTTGCCCCTTTCCCGGCGAAGCGCTTGCTTGAGGTGATCGACACTTTGGTATTTTTTAGTGCCAACCTTGCTTTTCAAAATACTCCTGACACAATAGTCGAACGGATTGGTATCCGGAGATTTTGGTGGCCATTGTGCCCTGGAAATGAAACGAGGAACCTCATTTTGTAACCATTCTTGGGTGGCGCATGCTGAGTCCTGTTGGAATGTCCAAGGTCGGCGGCCAAAATGTTTGTGTGCCCAAGGCTTTAATACACCCTCCAGAATATTTTTGCGATAATATTCGGCATTTGTTCTTATGCCACGGTCGATTAATACGAGCGGAGAGCGACCATCGGCTGTTATGTCGGCCCACACCATCAGTATGGCCGGCGCTTGAGTTCTGGTGGTCAACTGAAGGTGCACATTTTCAGCTGACCTCCTTGGCAAGAAAACACGATCATTTTGTTTGTTTACAAACTGCTGGACAACGAATGTTTTCTCGTCAGAGAAAACCAAATTCGGCAGTTCACCACTTTCGGCCAAGCGAAGCAACTCTTTATATTTTTGGAGTCTATTTTCTTTCTGTTGCGGTGTAAGTTCTTGCACTTTTTGGAACTTCAATAGCTTTACCCCGAGTTGATTTTTCAATGTTTGACGAATGGAATATTGCCCAACTTACACTGTTGGTAATAGTGGTCCTACATTTTTTACATCAATTGTTTTGAGTGTTATTTATTATTTACAATCGTTCAGGAAAGTTCTTAACTTTCATATCCTTTGAACAATTCCCTGGAACATTGAATTAACATTAATTCGAGAATTAAACATTCCTTCATTTATTCCACAACAGAAAAGTAATTGCAATTGTCAAAGTTGAGCACAGATTCGCTATGGCATTGCCTGACAAATATTAAGTTTTATTAAATTTTAGTTTGATGTTTTTTTTTTTTTTTCGTTGTTGTTTCTCCATGCAACCTTTGAAAATCCTTGAAAACTAACTACAGCAGTCATTACCACTACCTCGACAGCAGCACACAGTTATTAGGAATGAATAGTTCCAACACTATCAGTACGGGAACGACAATGGCAGCAATAACCCCACTAGCAAACAGAACAACAATTGTACAACAACAAGACACATCATCCGCTGGGGGAGCAGGAGGAGGAAGGCTATGAATCGGAACTAAACATGTTTCCACAATTTCCGCACTCCTCTTTTTCCAAGCTCCAAAATACATGGAATAGCACAGAGCACAACATAGTTGTGGTTGGGATTTGTTAGGCGCCCAAATGATGACAAAACCGGTTGGTTGTGCCTCCGGGCGGCATACATAAATTTCCAAATAGAACATGAGCACTCTGTGTTGGGGCAAGTGTGTGCATGTGTGTGGGTGAGTGCGACACAAAAATGTCATGTAAAAAATTATAGAGTCGTTGAATTTTGTAACGAATAGGTCGAATAGGAACGGCAAGTTGGTTTCGTGGCCCCACGTCTGTCTATATGCCAACAGAGCAGTCAGGCAATTTCCTAGCTAATGTTTTATGATTTTGAAAGGCCGTGTGTTTGACACAACGAAAATGACTATATTTTGCACTGAAATTAACAGATTTTGTATTGTGTTTTGAAACTCAATGGGGGCCTTCGTGATTTAAACAATCGTTTTCCACATCACCTATTTAATTGTTAGTAAAGGAGAAAGTCTGAAAAAATTGCAACCCTTTAATATAGAAGAACACATGTAGCGTTGAAATGTCATGAATGATCAAATAAATAAATTGTGTTAAATTTTGTAAAAATGTCGGAGGATTCCATTATCAAATTCACCTGAAAACATTGAAAAAATTTTCAGTAGAGGTTAGAGACGCTGAACATGAATACTGAATTATTAAACGAAGGTTTTCGAGGTCTCCATATGAAGGGGGGATTTCAAATTATTCAGTCCGTTTCTTATATCTTGAAATTCTCGACTTAGATCTCATAAAATTTATATATTCTTTATCAATGCTAATCCTATTTCAGTTGAAATCAAGATAGAGGTCACCTTATTTTTGTAAAGCTTTAAACTTTGGCAAAAAGTGTATTATGTCCCGGCTAATTGGTTTTGAATTTGGTTATGTCTGCCCCCATATAGGTATAGTACCATGAATGTAACACCCCCATTTTCAATCAAATGTGGTTTAATAATTTCACCGAATAGACTGGAATAAGTCATTTGTGTCGTGATCGGCGAAAAACTATATGACCAAGTATGTACAGGCAGGAACGTGGCCCAATAGTAAAACTTAAATTGTCAGTGCAGTGCCGTAGGACCCGGGCCTCCATGCCACCTGCATACGTTTACAAATACCCACATCGAAAATACGGCGCTATTCTCAAATTTTTCGGAATCTCGATGACTTTCGATTTGATTACATTGTAATTTTCTTAGCTTATAAATGGCATACATAATTCTATACTGCCGAATTTGACGCTATTTGTAAATTTGGTGACTTAGAAAAATTTTCAACCCCAATTCCAAGATTTCCATTAAAACACTTTTTTTCAATTTATTTTTTATATCGAATTTTCGAACAACAATCCCCAATGCTGTGTCAAATTGAAGACGCTTTTTAGCCAAAGAAAACCAAAATAATAAAATTATATTGAACATTCCTCGGCAGTGACAATTTCTAATTCTGGTTTAATGGTCCGTGCTTGTGTTCGCAACCACAGAAACCAATCTCTTAATCCAACACACAAATATTTCTAATATTGCCACTCGAGTGGGAATGAATATTAAACTGATTTTAAATGGATTCTTGCCATTATAACAAACCCCGAGGCAAACGGGATTGGAGTGGTAGATGGCAGCCGAAACAAAGCCAATGGTAGATGGCAAACATTTCCATTATGGATCTACGGAAATGGCAACAGCACAATAACATCGAACATTGATGAATGCGCATTTTCCACTTTCCACTTGTATTTTCAAGGGACTGTAACAAAATTGTATCCGTTCACATCAGCCAGTGTGGGCGGTCATGGATGTGGGGCGAATTGGCATCACATCACAAATGAGGATGTTTTCCAGACTTGCATGGGAGTTGCTGTAGCTGTTGTTGTTACTGCTGCTGCGACTGATGTTTTCACAAGTCATTCATCGGAAATATTTTCTCGTTAAGTTTTCATGCAATTTTAGACCGAGTCAATTTCTGTTTCCCTTGATTTGTTCGGAGCGATAATGCCTGCTATCAAAATGTTGCCGCTGTACAGACAACTACAACTACCTTTGCCTAGTCATACATCCACGAGTACTTCATAGTTATTTCCCAGGCACTTCAAGGAATGAAATACGAAAACACATTATCGTCATAGCCACCCGACAATCTGAGAACGCCACTGAATATTTTCCCCGGCAGTGGAGGTGGCTCTCAAAACGTCTAAATGAGATTCAATAGAAACTCAAAAGATTACAAAGCAACTTGTGCGGATTATAAACACAGCTTCGCCGAGGTGTTCATTTGATTCCATCTCATCCTTCGGATTCCGAAGAAAGGAAATTCTTGGAGATGTTTTTCTTTCTCATTTATAATTGGGTTTTTATTATCTCTAACAACAAACAAAATCTTAGGCTGGAAAAACAACCACCTGTAAGGAAATGGAAAACTTTTACGAGGGGGCACAAATACTCGACACTAATTCGAGTCAGTCGCCATGCTGTCTTGTGGCTGGATTAAAATGTGTGCCAGGGAATAATTCCAGATGCTGGAATATCTTTTAGTTGGAATTGAATCAACACGAGCCGCAACAATAACAAGAAGTATCCAGTGGGTGAGTTGGTAAAAGGAATAGAAATGCTCAAATCGGGCAAAGCTTTTGAACCTGTGCCGGTGCTGTTTAAATAACTGAATACCATTCTCCTTTTTAACTAAGAAATCTGATAATTACGGAGAATTTCCATGATTATTTATATTGAGATTTTTTTAATTAGGCAGTTACAAATAATTTGCATAAAACCAATTCACAACAAGTCCACTGATCTCTGACTTGGTTAACTTTCATCCACTAAAACCTATTTACATTTTAAATTTCTTTAAAGAACAGAACAGTCGAGTTAATTATATTTTCATTAGTTGCTGTTGATTCACACTTTGACCTCTCCCTCCTCAAAATATTGCTTCTTTGTTGAAATTCAGTTTTGTCCATTTGTTATTCCATAATTTGTAGAATAAAAGCCCGACCAAAATTACATTAGCCAACTTCACAATGGTTCGCACCATGGCTCGGCGCTCTCTGCAAAAGGACGCAAAAGTCAAAAACAAAAAAAAAACTTTTAACATTTCAAAACTGCAAAGTGAAAAGTCAAAATACTTACGCTGACATGGCTTTTGGTATTTGACAGACAATGCCTTGGTGGGCTGCTATGGTCAGGCTGATGACTTTATTTGTCAGGAGCTTTGATGTCGTCGCATCGCTATTGGCCACAGTTGTGTTGCTGGCAACGAGAGACCTGTCCATTTGGAGTTTTCGTTGTTTTTGTTGTAGTTTGGATAATTCAAGATAATGTATTAATAATGCCGTATTTCCTATCTCGAATTAGGAAAACATTTGTCAGGGTGGCGTATGGTAGTGGTGGCGGCTAATGAATGCGGATGTCACTCATTCGTCATAGCAAACTTGCGATAAATGCCTATGAAATTTTAATGTTAATTGTTTTCGTTCGGGAAATGTTAATTTGATATTCGATCTCTTTTCCGATGAATTTAGCTTAGCTGTATTAATAACGAATCGTCTTTGGTATCTGTTTATGTCACAAACAAATTAAACTTCTATTGAAGCCGAGCTATGAAACTTTGAACAAAAAACTTAAAATCATAGAAAATTAATTCCAGCAGCTGTCTGCTCCATTTATTCCATCAACTGAACAAAACGATGCGTATAATTAAATATTGACAATTGTCAAAAACATAACTTCCTTCTCCAAATGGAGGGGGCCAATTATCAAGGACGTGTCCGGGGCAGATTTTGGCGTCGATGGCTTAGCAAGTGGACACGTCTGTAGTCGTACACGCATTTAGAATCAAATTTCAATTACTTTTTTATACAAGAATGAATTTTAATTTCACAAATAATTGTGTAAATGTGCCAAATGTTATATAGACTTCTCTCTAAATGACAAACCCAGAAGTAAGACGAGTAGTTCGATATCTTGAAATATTATTGTTATACATATTTAAATAACAATAGCTTTATAGTTTTATTATTTGCCGTGAAATATATTCGCCCTCAGACCAGTGACAGTTAAGATTTTTACCTCCGGCTTTCAGGCCAAAACTGTTCCCAATATATTGTTATTTTTCATACCTTGAATATTATAATTTCTTGCTGCATGAAATATTGACCGTTTCATGAGATAATAGATCAAAGTCATGCATTATTTCTTATTTAAGCAAAGTGGCATTTTCGAAAGAGATCCATTAAGAGCACCTTCTTGACGCTATACCAAAAGGGTTTACCTACATACAGCTACAGCGTCTATTACGAGGAAACTAAATTAAAACATCTATCGTTGACAATGTAGCTAAAATCCTATAATGAAAACCTGGAGGTGCCTTTCATGAGTGCTATATAGATATGTTCTGCCACTAGAGGTATGTCGCATTACAAACGGAATTTAAAAAAAATTCATTAGAAAATTTTTCTTAAATCGTGAAAATGCCGAATATCCGGAGGCATTGTTTTATGGAGGCTATATGGAAATGTTGACCGATATCCCAATCACCAAGGACAGAATTTAAACTATTATGCCTAATGTCAAAGCTCTACTTTAAATAAAATGGACTGTATCTCGATTTCTGCAGACAGGCGGATGTCATTAAATCAACATCAAATTGTATGCTGATCACTGCTTGTTCGAGGTGTTTCAAAAGGGAATGATAAATTTAATATACCCTGTTTTCTATAATGGAGGTTATAGGTGTGTGGATATAAATCAAGGTTACTAAAATCCAAGAGTACAATTTCATTGATTTTCGCATTAGAGTAGCCGATGGCTTCAATAATGATATTTAAAACAAGCAAACAAAGGTAGTAGTGCGGGCCGACCATGCACTACTACCCTATAACGCTATAATGTTTTGGAAGCCCCTTAGGCTCAAAAATTCCATACAGTTCTGCACGAATGTTACCTTTTGTTTTTGATATAGGGAAAATATATTTACCCTTCTATGACGTCTGATTGGTATTCACACATATAAGATATGGTCAATATTACCAGTCAAATATAACCCAATAGTCATCCAAAATGCTTGACTACTGCCCTGTCCTCACGAAATTTTGCATGGAGGTAGGGTTAGGGTCAGAGCTTATTGTTTTGAAGGCGTTCAAATGGACCAAAAATTTATTTTTTCTTTCTCTCTACAGGTCACAATTAAAAACTAAACGACACAGAATTTTTCATGAGGAGAGAGTTACCCTACCTCCATGCAAAATTTCGTGAGGATCAAACGATAGTTGCGGCCTGAATATAATACCCTCAAACACACAGTGTTGTAGGGTGTATTGGCATATTTTTGCGATTTTCCCTTCTGGCAAAAGGCCATTGCAATTTGGTGAAAATAGTGAAAATTCGTCCAGGGGCTCTTGACTTATAAGTGGACATTTTCGTATTTTTTTTCATAAAATTTAAATGGTCTATTTTACCCGCTAAATATTATCCGACGAACACCCAAATTGGTAGGCTTCTGCCTAGCCCAAACTATATTCCCGTGCTAAATTCCGTCGATTGATCTATAATTGCGACATATAGAGCAGCTTCAAAATCGGGGATTTTTTTCTCAGACACAATGAAAGGGGACATAATCACGTATAAAAACATAGTCCTTAACACAAGTTTTTTGTTTTAGGACGAGTTGTTTAAAACATACCGTGTAAACACCTACCCTACTCTAATATGAAAAAAACATATAGCGCTCCACTCCTTAAAATACTTATGAAAAGAAATTTACTTGAACAAATACCAATGCCATAGTTACCTGCCATATCTCACGTAAAGAATGGGGAAATATATGCTAGTGTTATCATATGCAAAAAAAACGATTTAAAAGAAAAGCAAAGAACGATATAACGCTTTTGTGGAATTCCGGGCATTTATCATCAATTCGACTTTGGCTCCGCACAAAATATAAATATTTTCAAGAAGGATGACAAATGCATAAATAGCGATTTTGTGGAAGACGTAAATATTTCAATAATCGCATTTTTACAAATAAAAACACTCTTCCCCCACCACCAATTAAGAAACTCAATTTTTTCATTATTTCACAATAGGAGTTACATTCATTTGATTATTCCTTTTTTTGCCGTGAAATTGACATTCTTTGAAAACAATTTCAAATCAATCAACTTTATAGCTTTCATAAAAACACAATAAATTCGTTTTTTTTTTTGTCCGCCGGCTGGACAATTCAAATGAATTCAGCTAATTAAATAAATGTATGAAAATATTCCTTTGATGCGACAAACCTTCTACCTTGCCGGCATTCCATTAAAATGACCACAACTTCAATATTTAGTTAATTACAATGTGGTCAAGCAACCACAAAAGCCACTGGGCCACAATTTTGGCCAGCAGAGGTCAGTTTCGCCAGTACAACTAATTAGTGGCCTACCGTAGGAAATTCTGAATATTTTATGAGCTGAAGCGAATAAGATGGCAGGAGAGCATCCACATGTTGCCACATGCACGGTATTCAACTGTGCCGCCCGGTTAAGTTGATGACTTATTTTTTTTTTTAGATATGATTATTATTTTATAGAGAAACGTTTTAATTACCATTCCATTTCGTTGACGATGGCCGTTTGCGTGTTTGTAATCCCTTGCATTTGCACACTTTTTAATATTCAATAAAGAATCCCCGGGGAAATTCCCTTAAGAGCATTATTCTATTATTACCGCTGTCAGATAATGCCCACATTTGCCAGACATGAACCCCGCTCACTGCTTGGCCACATTCATAAGTAATTAGCGATGAAGAAAAACTAGCAGAAAGTATACTGTCTGAGCTTAATATTTTCTTTTCTTTTTTCTTCTTCTTTTTGTTTATTATGAATTAACGTTATGTGTAAATACGCCAGCCTCCCCGCCCCGTTAATTTTTGGCCGGTGTTTATCGAGGTTTCTCTTATTCGCTGCTGGGTCGGTCAGAAGGAGGAAATTGTAGACGGAAACGGGAATATGGACTGGTGATTATGCAATCATGCAAACAAGAGCTTCCTGTGGCGTCAGTATGAAGTGTTCAAAGTCTTCTTGGGGTATTTCAGTCCTGCAAGCGTACAAAGAATAAAAGCAAAATGAGGCAAGAAGGAGAAGAGATAATATTTTCGAGTGAATGATCAAATTGATTGATGTGAGGATATATGTGTGTTTGTTTTTTAATTTATTTAGGTAGCCATATTTACCCTTTGTCATAAATGGAATTAACGCCGGATACAAGAACAGTCAACTGTTTAATGTCTTCATCCAGAACCTCAAGTAAATTCACCATTTGTTCTTCGTCACTGGTGTTGATAATTGTTAAAATCGATGAGTGGCCCTTGAGGGATCTAGAAAATTAATTAACATTATTATAAATAATATTTTTTATAAAATAAAAATATAAATATTTTAAGTGTTAAAAGACAAAGGAGTGTTTTGGAAAATAGAAGATTTTATCATAAAGAATACTAAATTTTTGAAGCTTCAATAACTTGATCTAAACAGTAAAGTATTATGGAATTTGGTATAAGTATGTGTGTTCAGATCATTTACTACAAAATAACAATTTGAAACTCTAATTTTCGTCTTGATCGACAAAAATTACTTACTTTTTTCAAGCGCAAATTTTATCGTAACAGTAAAATTAAAGAATATAACATTATTTCCATTTAAAGAATTTAGCGAATATTTCATTTACGTCGCTAATTTACCGGCAGATTTCTTTAATTTCAAAATTAAAAGTAAATAGAAAAATTTGTTATCGATGTTTGTTTTTTGTCAAATTTGTCGTTAACGAGTGCAGGAATAGCACTACAGGTTTCTCAGTAAATATTTCGCAACATTTCCAAACACATTGTTCACGTTTTTGTATCTTCAATTAGATTTGTCTATACTTTAGAGAAACCTAATAATTACCTTGTTACAGTAAATACGTTTCGAGAAATAACCTCTAATGCCGTTCGTCCTTGTTCCATTACTGGCATTTTTCTCAACTCGATGAGATCCTTGTAAACACTATAATGACTTTTCTCCAAAGATTTTTGAATTTCCAAATTAAGTTCCTCATAGTTGGGATGGACAGGTAGCCATGTCTTATCGGCATTGGAGAAACCTGATAACGAAATTGATAATTAAAAACAAAATCCAAAATCTATTTCCCTCTAACTAACCTGCATTTTTCTCGCCGCTCCATTGGAAAGGAGTACGTACTGGGTCCCTGGAGACTTCCTTATATTTATCCGGACCAACGTTGCGTGCTGGTGGATCAACCGTATCTTCCCAGCTTATATCACGAAAATCTTGCATTCCGATTTCATCGCCCTGCAAATGAACATTAAATCCACCTCATCACAAGTTTTCCATAAATACTCACATTGTATGTCACAGCCACGCCCGGGAGAGTCATTAACAGCATATTCATGGCATCAACACTGTCAACTCCCAGTCTTGAAGCTATGCGTGGATTATCATGATTACTCATCACCCAATTGGCAACATGGTTCCGGGGCATATATGTCAACCACTTTTGGATATTGAAAACATAATCTCTGGCATCCGATGTTTGAGAAATGTCGGTAAGCAAGAAGAAATTAAACGGGAAATGAGGACCTTTGGAACCATCCGCATTCTCGTAATAATCCATTAAAAATTTAAGATCGGCATAGGCTTCTGTCATCATTATGCGGGCAGGACCTCCATGCTTTTCAGTGTACTCGTCCAGCAGGTTACGCCAGTGATACAACATGTCATACACCTCGGGCTTAAATGATATTCTTGCATTCAATTGGATGAACAGTAATGGTCAAATTTGCAAACCTTACCAAATCTTTAGTATAGATGTGTTCAGTATAAAGATGTGAAGATCTATCTTGTATTTTACCGCTCAGCGGTTCATCTTTTAATTCCGGATCCTCAAATAGGTGATTGACCGCATCAACGCGAAATCCACTGACACCCTTGTCCAGCCAGAAAGTGATAACGTCGTCCATAGCTTCGACCACTTTACTGTTGCGATAATTTAAATCCGGCTGTTCGGCCGTAAACTGGTGATAATAATATTGGCCCCGTTCAGGATGCCAAGTCCATGCTGAACCATAAAATACCGATTGCTAAAAATTTGCCATTTCAGAACATGTATGACTCCAATATATTTATAAAACTGTCTTGTATTTACCCAATTATTTGGTGGTTCCATTTCGCCATCCTCGTTTATATGGCCATCTGCCCAAACGTAAAAATCCTCATAACCTTCCTCTCTAGCTGCAGATTTAATGAACCATTCGCACTGGTCCGACGAATGGTTGGGTACAAAATCCAAAATTATTTTAATATTCAAACGATTCGCTTCAGAAATCAATTCCTCAAAATCTTCCATTGTGCCATACTCCTCGTGTATATCTTTAAAGTCGGAGATGTCATAGCCAAAATCAATCATTGGTGATTGGAAAATGGGACTCAGCCAGGTGGCAGTTATACCTGTTTCCGCTAGATAGCTTAATTTCGACAAAACACCTTTAAAAACACAAACACACAGATATTAGCCTTCAAATGTAACAGATCGTCGAACACACAATACCTCTCAGGTCACCGATGCCATCGTCGTTGCTGTCCATAAACGATCTTGGATAGATTTGATAGAACACTGCCGTTTTCCACCATTCATTGTCGATGTCCCCAACAGCATTGCTTGCTTCTTCACTGCTCTCTGCTGATGCTAACGCCGCCATTGTTTGAAGAGCTACTAAGGCGACGAACAAAAAAGAGAAATATTTAAATGAAAACATTTCCACCGAATGTCCGCACGATTCTCTACAACTGAACGATTCTGTTTTCTTTCTATTCTCTTTTCTTGTACGCTTTATGTTTCGCTTCGGCATATTCACGGGTCACAACTGAAGCCTATTGCAATTTGCATTGATGCTTAAATATTAAAAAGGCACCTCATTTCGCTGAGTTTTTCACTAATTATTCCATTGATTTTCCACACTTTTTTTGCACAATTATTTCGTTGAGATTTTCATTAAAAAAAAACAGATCTGCTATCTCCAATATTAGTTTAAATAATCGCTTTAATTGTATGTGACGATGTGTGAGATTGTGCGACTGACAACACTTTCCCAAACACGCTACAAACTACTCAGAGAATTTTTCGTTGCTCGCCCATTCAACAAAGTGTGGCGTGTTTGTCATGTGGCCAAATATAAAAACAAATTTCAGATTAAGGGAGCGGACTCATCGACAGGCTGAACCAAATGTTAGCTGCAATTCAATGTGACTGTTTTGTTCAATTGAAAACATTCTGTGGTGTGTAAACGATTCAGCCTATGTTAATATCAGCCAAAGGGTAAATGTCTCTATTTCATCATATCGACTAACGATGTCATAAAATCCAATTAATCATTTTCTTCAAAATAGTTTTGCATGCGAATATGTGACGTCCTTTAACCAATTTGTTTCCCATTATATATATATGTATTTCAATTGTTTTATATCCATTTTAATTTAGATCCTACAGTTATTTACAAAAAAAATGGGATGACTAATTATTTAAAAATTAATTAATTCATCAATAACAATTAAATTCGAAATAAAACTGGTCAAATTTATATGCTGGAATTCACTATTGTTGTTGACTTATTTATTGCGTTCTCAAAAAAAAATGTGTTGCGTATCCTTTTTTGGACTTTTTATTTCATTTAGACACAGTGGCATTCCATATTCCATAGATTTAGCATTTCATTTATTTTTCTTCGTATAAAAAATAATTCCAAACGTCTCACAACAATGGTGACTTATTTATAACTTTTTTTAGCACGTCATATTTGGAATCCGCTACTTTATATAACTTCCACCAAAACTCGGACTTCATCACATTCATTGACTTTTGGTAGTACAGTACTTAGCGCTATTTAAATATTCGGTACGGTTCGGAAGACCCAAGGGTTATGGTTGATTTTTGTTGAAGTACAAAGTCTCAAAAAAAGGACAAAGTCTCTCCTTTTTCGATCGGTCAATCTCAAAGGTACAATGTTCCGTACTTTCAGCTCTTTCGTTATTTAAAGTACGAATTATTATTATTATTATTATTAGTACGAATTCCAAATCATTTTTGTGCAGCAAATTTTAATTTTCTTCTTATTCATCCAATAATTATGTTAAACAAGTAAAAAAGTAGTAGATTCGGCCGGGCAGAACATTGAATACCCTACACCATTTGTATCAAATTTTGAAATTTTCAGAAAAAAATCTGTTGAAAATTCTGTTAAAATCTTAAAACTGCAGAATATATCCGGTATATTGGGGTCTATACCTGGTAAAAGAATATAGGTAGACGCATCGACACAGCTGCTGGACAATGAACTGTCAAACCAATTTTAGAATTGAAAATGTTGAATGAAAATTATTTAAAAATTGTTTAAAACGGAAAATTATAATATCCTCCGAAAGACGTCGTATAAGAAAAAGTATAAAAATCTACTTATATATGAAAAACATTTAAAAAATTTTGACATATCAATGTTCCCAATCGATGATGCATCTACCTGTATTCTTCTATCATGGGTCTATACGAAGACGTGGACCTGCATAGGCAACTTTTGTCATAAGCCATAGTCCATGAATAATGTAGCTAAAATCTTCAAAGCTCGGAATATAGGGAGGTACTGTATGTGTATGTTGTCTACAGACAAAAGACTTATCTGTGCAAACCTTTAGCTTCCTATCCTTATTCGTTTTGACTCTAACGTTATTACAACAGACTACCAGATGCATAGGTCTTAATCGTCTTAGAATGTTGCGCTGATCAAGATAATATACTTTTATATGTCTAAAATTATTATTTTGATGACTTACAAACGGAATGACGAACTTAATATACTCTCCATACTATGTATGGTGTAGGGTATAAAAATGGCACAGTTTTATATCTTAAATTTTTGTTCAAAAAAAATTATTAAATTTTCATAAAGTAGGTTAACCCATTATTCATATTATTTATATTTTTTTATACAAAATTTTATACAGATTTTATCCATGTCGTCAGGATTTATTTTTTTCCGGATTTATTTAATCAGATTTTCATTCAAAACTAGCCCTCCATACGACAGGATTAATTGTAATTCCGGAGCGGAATCTACAAGTTAGCGGGAAGTATCGGTGTGTACTGCCATTAGTACTGCGGTACACTCCAAGCCCGCAAAGTTTTCCGCGTGTTCTTTACATTTTGTATTCAAACAATAATAAAACATTTGAAGATACATTATTTTCCTTGCAGACGTTGCTGACTGTCTGAAACTTTTGTTTCAACTTCAATTATCTCCATATTAGCTTTGTTTTTGTTTGTTATCCACCTAAGGGTGTATCTAAACCAGCGAAGCTCAAAAATCAGACCTCGCTCACCACTCCAATTTCTCTTAGTTTTTTTTTTTAAATCAGCAAAAATCCAATGTTTAAACTCAATTTATATATTTTTGTAATAATTCGCATTATTAATAAATTTAAATAACATCCAAGTTTGAAAACAATTGAAATGAATCTCTTAAATAATCTCTTTTTTGGACTCATATGCAAGCACACGGGTTGAGTAGTGCTGATCTAAACACACAAGTTTAACCCATTGGATCTAATAACCAAGTGGGTTAATCTTCAATAGTATAAATTTACCATTAATGTTTACTACCCTTAAATCCAATGTGTAAAACTAGTACAGTTCGACGTTATTTCCACTGCACATATTACACTGTAGATGACATGCCTAAAAGTATGCTTTACAATCAACAAAAGATTAAACTGTAAATTGAATAGATTTACGCCGTTTTCTTCGATTCATTTAGACAATTGTAATTGAGATGAGATGGGTGAGGAGCATTTGGCAAGGACTATAGAAGCAATTTTTTTTTTTGCTTCAAGTCGTTGTCGATTTAATAAAGCTTCTGATTTGCATTCAATAATAATTTTAGTTTGTTGGCGAGCGTAATTGTGGGGAGGTGAATCCCTCATTTTTTTACAAAATAGTTTTGGAGAAATTTCTCTTAGTGACTTTTTTTTATTACTCTTCCATCAATTATCAGAAAGACCTCGTAATAGACAATAACCATCAATGCTATAAAAATCATACAACATCCAACATATAGCAACTTTACTCCTTAATCTGTACAGAAATAAAATAGCAGTTTTGCTGATGTTGCTGAAATACTCAGAATAAAGGAGTCCTTAACAACAGTTCTGTGAAACAGAGATATAAAACAAAATCTCCTCAGCAAAAAAATTCACCAATAAAAGTCCTGGGTTGAAAGTAAAAGTCAGAGTTAACTCCTCTCTCGCGCATGTATAGATAGACATAAACGTATGTATCTGTATATAACCACGTATTCATGTACGACCTTGTGGGTCATGTTACAATCTCGTCCTGATGATGTTTCAACCACAGGCACAAATAAAAAAATCCCATTGAAGTTTGTTAGTTAGCTGGTTTGTTTGTTGGTTGGTTGTTTTCAATAATGAAAATGCATCTAAGCGAGAAAGGCGTTTTATGCCACTGCCGGATAATAAAACTGCAACAGAGTTGTTATAAACAGGGACTTGCTCAAAAACAACAAAAAAAACCTTCGTCGTTAAAATGAATTGTAAACCGAAACACCTCTGTAACACCCACATGATACGCACACACACATCTTCTTTAATATATTTCACAATGTTTGCGAATACAATATATTCCAATTGACGATGTCAGGAATTGAACATTTTTTTAATGTTGTTTTATTTAAACACAGCTGACTTCATTCCGAAATTCGTTAAGGGCTATGAAAATAGCAGATAACATTTGCATAAATATTTTATTAAAAAATTCTTCACTCTTTTTCGAGTTTTTCCTTTTTTATTATAAGATTAATAGCCACTAGACGAAATTTAAAAACGTTTTTTTTTTTATTTTAAATTTGAACATTTTAATATGTGTCCTTACATTTTAGTTGAAAAAAAAACAACTGCCCCTTACGGCACTGGCAAATACCCATGCCTTGTTCGAATTCGCTGTGCAAAACTCTTATCATCCTTGAGGAATGGCAGCTTTAATCGAATTTATAGTTATTCCCTGGAGAATGGCATTAAAGCATAATACCGATGATATAACCGGAATCCAATGTGTATGAATGTTCCTCGCAAGGAGAATGTGTAATATATAAATTCTTGGAATCTTTACACGTATTTTGTCAAATTGAAAAACTGGAAATGGAATTTACTAAACGCTTTCACACATTCGTTTTGTGACATTCTCTCTTTGAAAAATGTAGGCAACAAAGTCAACATTTACAATAGACAAAAAATTCACACAATACTTTTTATACTTACATATATACGTATGAATGAACATTCATGCGAATGATATAGGATTTGAAAGTGTGGGAAATTTTTGATATCTGGGAAATATTTTTGTCACCATACGTAAAGGTGTAAGTCTTTGGTTAATATTAGATTGTAATTGCGTAAAGGCCAGACGAATGGACGTTTATAAAAAACATTAAAAATATACCACCAATATTTGTGAGAGTTAACATGAAATTGTGAGCAATATCGAACGGTATCCGGTCAGGTATTTTGAAAATATGCAATACGTAGACACAAGACTTATTCTTTTACATGCAAAAATCTACACCATTGACCATTGACTTTTTCCTAGAAAATTGTACACTTAATCGACAAATAAATGCAGCCACGTTTAAGGGTTTTGTTTATGTTCTTATGTGGCGAAATTTTTTAAATAGACAAATTTGGACGATTAAAATGTAGCGGCATTATTGCCGATTTCTGGTCGACTTTTAGTACTTTAACGTTCTGAAAAAGTTCCCTCGGACTGAGTTACAACACTACAATATATGGGAAAACCTCCTTAGGTCCACACCCATTTTTGATTCAAAACAATTTTACAAAAAAATCAATTTCAAAAATGCTAGACTTTCCCTTAACTCTCTCATCATGCAAAATTTTGTATGGATTGGTTTTTAATTGTTAACCGTAGAAAATATTAAAAAATTTACAAATCAAAATTGTAGGTCCAAATATGAAAAAATCGGATGCGATAACAATTTTGACAAAGAAATGTTCACTTTTTATTGGCATATTTTTGCACGATTTTCTTAGATTTTATCTTTTTCTAGCAACCGACCATTCCGAATTGGTGAGAATTGTCAAAATCGGTCCAGCGATTTTTGACTTATAAGCAGAAAAACTAATGAATTCGTGTACATATAGATTGTATCTTATTTGGAGTGTACCCTATATCTTGGCTATTAGTATAATGTATTTGTGCGGTTTGGTGGAAATGTTATATTTTTTCACATAAAAGTTATGGTCCATTTTACCCGCTAAATATTGTCCGATGACCGTCCAAAATTGTAGGCTTCTGCCCAGCTCTAAACACTAACTCTATTCAAAATTCCGATTGGTTTATAAATATGGCCAGTAGAGCAATAGCAAAATCAGGAATTTTTTCTGTTTTTGATTCATTTGGTTCATCTCCAAGAACAATAGGCTTCTATTCTGACCCTAACCCCACCTCCATTTTCAATTTCGTGAGAATCGGGCCATATGGGCGACCTATTGAGTGATTGCAAATTAACATGGACAGGCGGACAGACGGACATATATAGCTAGATCGACTCAGCTCGACGTGATGAGAAGTTCCATATATAGTTTCCTATGTCGGGGACCAATACATAATTTTTGGCCCAATCAAACTTATAATACCCCTCACTCACAGTGTTGTGGGGTACAAAAGTAAAGAAACTAAGGTATTGTGGTTATTTCCCTATAACCTACCACCCGATATAAATATATGGAATGCTTTATAAAAAAGTGTTTAAACTTCTACTTTAATTGGACAGTATTCGATACATTAAGGTCTTCAAAAATTATATCTATTCTAAAGATAATTTTTCTGCTTATTTATTTTTAATTTTATTATTCCAACTGAACACAACAAAGTATTCAAATAAAATGCCTAAAAAACATGTCATACGGACATGGTATAAAAATCTGATCAAAAAATACTTTGTGGTGTCTAAAGTAAATATTTCGAGGAGCTACATACTATGGTGATGGATATAAAATGAGGGTCACTGCTGAATGGGAGCTTCAATAAGTCTTACATTTTCGGTACACATTTATAACTTCCACCTTGAAAAGGAGGGTATATTAACTTTGTCCCTAAATATTCGTCATGTTTCACGTTTTTCACGGCTTTGTCTAAAAATTGGTATTTGTAGTTTATAGTATAGTAGTATAGTATGTTTCAGTTCCGGTGCCCGAAGATTTAATATTTGGGTCCACGTTTTCCTATAACGCACATATAACGATTAGACCGATATTCGGTATTTTGATAATCCTAATCAAATTTACCCACGAAATTGTTTCAAATTTGATATTTAAGAAGATTTATTAGATGACAATCCTTCAAATATAAAATTTCCTTTATGGGTTCCCGTTTTTGTATGCCCCATATAACGGCCTCACCCACTTTATGGTTTTTTGAAAAGTTTAATGGCATTATCCAAACGGCCTTACTGGTAGTTATAGTTTAAAGTGAGACACGTTTAAATTTAGATTAATTCAGATTCGACACGGCCGAACTAACTGTTTTTTTTTTTACTTTGTTGGATGTTACCATGTTTTATGCATTAATTTTTTCTGAAAAATTGTCACAAATTGAAATGCTATAAATTTTAAATGATTGTTAACTGTTCACCTTCACCACACAGCAAATCTACAGATCTGGGGGAATCTTAGATTCTATAAAACGTTTTTAAAATGGTAGGACCCAAATTGTATATTTTTCTTACAATAATTATGTTATTCTCATCATCCACATACCGATCTTCAATCACTTTTTCTAACTCTTCTCTTACACAAAAAATTAGAATGCCCCGAAAAGAAGACAAACTGATAAAAAATATTATCTATTTAAAATGTTTACACTGTGAATCACAACAGCTTCTGTGTTTACAGAAAGAGTCATTCAGACTGTTTTTTGTTGTGATCACCTTCAAAGAGTACTGAACAGAAATTAAGTCATTCATATTTTAAACAATCATTTTGCCAATAATAAGTATTTCTATTTTTTCGCATCTTCACTTTACTTTTTAATGTTACTTCAACACCCAGAATAAACGACAATAACGAGCCAAGGTCATTCAGCTATCAAGTTTAGCAAAACAACAAAACACATTTTAAGTTTTCATCGAATATTGCATTTATTTTGTTTTGCTCTGATAGAGCCTAATTTAATGAACTACAGATTTGAATTCGACAAGTATTTCAATCAAAGAACTCGATATCTAACATGGAGCATCTTTGACGCTGTTGAGAACACGTCCCAACTTTCGGTATTCACGCTGGGTGCACTCGAATTCGCAGCGATTGACATAAGTAATTCCATTCGAACCACAGACAGGCTTCTTGTTTTTCAAATCACAGGGGCAATAAATGGCCTGAGTAAGACTCATCAGGGCACTCAGGCTTAGGATGAAAAACAGCAAAACGCTGAAATATTTCATTTTCACTAGTTCGTAACGGAGATGACAGAATAAGACTGAAGTAAGGTTGTTCGCTACTTGAAGACAAACGTGTGTTCAATGATAACGCTGAACTGAAACTGAATTTCCGAAACTAGAGTTTATGTGTTTTTTATTCAAATTGTTTATTTGCTCTGAGTATTTTTTTGTTTTGAGCAAACAAAACGCCAAAGATACAGAGACAGATTCAATGTTGTCAAAGTTGCGGTTTTTTTCGGCCGGACCAATCTCTAAATAACATCCACCACGGGGAAAAGAGAATCTATGGCAATAAATACTATCAAGACTAAATATTCGAGCGGGGTTTAAAACTGTAAGTCAAACTAAAATTCATTAAAAAATTTGGGTTAAACCGAAAAGCACACGATAACGTTTAATGGGCGCTAAATCGGAAAGTGAACCTACACTTTTTTCTTGCAATAAGAATAAGAAATAAAATACAGTCATTTTAGTCGTAGTATGACTTAGAAACTTAAAAAAAATAACGATTATCGAACAGTACCTTCATATGGTGGTTATACCGAAACGTAGCATACGAACACAAAGAACCCAGCAGGATTAAATGTTAAATGTCACAGTCCAGCTAATGAACTAAAAATGCATTAGTTATCCCATTATTGTTTTGCACTTTTTACACCGCATGTTTAAAGGCCAAAAATATCACCTTTGCTTATTTACCTTTTTGTCTCAAGCACTGATAGTATTGAAATAAATTTTTGACATGTTCTTGCGTTGTTACGTTAACTAAACACTTTAGTCGAAGTTCCATACTTCTTCCAATAAATTGTTATCGGGTCACAAAACGCAACATTGACAATATTTTATTTGTTTAATTGTTTACAATGCGTAATTGTTGTTAGAGAGAAAAGAAAATAATTCGCACCTCTCCTTCACTCCCATTCTTTCAATAGTCAGTGACTGAGACCAACTGCCTTCGCTACTTACTTGCTTATTAAATAAACAATTCTCTCTCTCCATCTCTGTTCAGCCTATTTACATATGTGAATTAATTAAAAGCTAATAATTTAAGTTGAAGTACATCATATGTCATTCAGTATCCAATTACATACATTGTACGTTCATAATTGATTCATAATATATTCACCACAAAATTTTACATAATCAATTAGTTTTTTTTTTTTTTGCAAACGAAATGGAAATTAAATATCAAATTTTCATTTGTAAGCAAAAATAATATATTTTTCTAGAATTTTCCATAACAGTCACAGTATCAAATTTTCTTCATTATTAAACGCATTTTATTTTAATTTCCTATCAATGAAAAGATAATCAGGTGTAGCCGTCATTAACAGGCTTTCCAAAAAAGCAATTCAATGTCGTAAAACAATTGGCTTATTTGGCAGACATAGGCGCACGTTCTTCCCATAAAATATTCCGAAGCGAGAATATTTGCATTTAGGGCAGACAAATATTCATATCTTCTACTTTAAAGAGAATGACAACAATCAAAAGTGAGGCTTTTCAAATCGATTGAGTCAAATTGAAATTTAAGTGCTCATTACGAGTATGTGTTGAAGTCATATTCATTCGGTGCAAAGTGTGCAGAGGCGGACCAATGGGAGGGTGGTGTTTTTGGAGAATGTGCAATATGACATGCCCCATGACATGTCTTTGTTGTTATGGGGATTACATAGAAAATGAATCGGAATTGTAATAGTATATAATATTTATGTCCAATTTCTCTTAGTTTTTGTTAAACAACCGAACAATCAATGTATACAGGGTGAGATAAAAAACTGCAACAAAGTCAAACGCCATAAATTTTACATTTTTTTAAATTTAATTGTTGAATGGAAGCAAAAAATGTCGGAAATAGCATCAAATGTTAGAATAAGTTTAGATTTGTTCGAATTGGTCACCTTTGGCACGAATTACGGCTAATGAAACCGTCACACGCTGCCCGAATGTTGCTCTGCGGCATTTTGGCCCATTCCCGGCGAAGTGCTTGCTTGAGATGATCGACATTTTTAGTGCTAATCTTGAAACAAAAGTCCCACGGATTGGTATCCGGAGATTTTCGTGGCCATTGTGCGCTGGAAATAAAGCGAGGAACCACATTTTGTAAACATTCATGGGTGGCGCGTGCTGAGTGCGATGTTTGCGTGCCCCACACCTTGATACAGAATATTTTCACGATAATATTCGGCATTTATTCTGATGCCACGGTCGTTTAATACGAGCGAAGAGCGACCACCGGCTGTTATGGTGGCCCACACATTCACCATGGCCGGCGCTTGAGTTCTGGTGGCCAACAGAGGTGCACATTTTCAGCCGACCTCTCTGGCAAATAAACAAGATTATTTTGTTTGTTTACAAACTGCTGGACAACGAATGTTCTGTCATCGGAGAAAACCAAATTCGGCAGTTCACCACTTTCGGCCAAGCGAAGCAACTCTTTAACTCTTTTGAGTCTATTTTCTTTCCGTTACGGCGTAAGTTCTTGCACTTTTTGGAATTTCAATGGCTTTACCCCGAGCTCATTTTTCAATATTGGCCGAATGAAATATTGTGATATGTTCAGCTCACGAGCCATTTTTCGGCCACTTCGACGCGGGTTTCGATCAAGGCACTTCTTTACTTTTCGAACCATTTCAGCTGATGTTGCTGTTTTCTTCCGGCAACTTCCTTGACGTCGTGCTACGCTACCAGTGCGATGGTACGAGACACAACAGATTTATTCACATTTAAATGCTGGAATGCTCTAACGATAGCGACTTGTGGTTTTCCAGCCAAATATAATGAAATCACACTACCACGCTTAAATTTCATCACGAATAACAGTTTTTCTAGAAAATTCTCACCAAAATGCATTTGTACGCTTGCAAACAATATAAAGAGTTGTTACTGGAATAATTTTAACAGCTGTCGGACATGACAACAGTCTCAAGTTGGTTGCAGTTTTTTCATCTCACCTGTACACTTTGTGGGGTCTAAAATGTATATTTCGATGTGTTACAAACGGAATGACTAAATTAATATACCTTCCATACAATGGTGGAGGGTATACAAATATCACATTACCTCTCATTTGGTTGGTCATTTTCCTGTTTATTACAGAATTGCGCCAATATGGTAAGTTCATTGAGAATTAATTGGTGTCGCCACAAGCAGTACAAAAAAATTCACTAAAGAATGATTATGAAAACACTAACATATTAAAGCTTTTCGAAAATGAACGAAAGCTATGAACATTATTAAAAATTTTAAAGTTCAGAAAGGCATTTAAAATGAGCTGCCTAGTTTACAAACTTTATGCGAACATATTCAATGAGAGTATCTCACTAACTACACTATTCCTACCATATCTGCACAAATTTGAGTTAAAATTTTTCTAGATTATGGTAGAACAAGAGAACAAAAAAACTGCTCCAAAACACTCATTTAAAAACTACAGAAAATGTACCCCAAGAAATGCACTCAACTGCAAAACTTCTTATCAAATACCCGTATGTTAAAAAAATTCTCGTCAACAACTTAGTCACTCAAACTATCGCTCTCGCCACCGATTCAAAGTCACTAACAATAACACGACTTCATTATCATTTCAAAAGAATTTTGCGGGCACTTTTCACACATTATCGGCAACAATATGGAAATGACACTTTTATTAAAATCAAATGCGGTGAATGCATACATAAAGACCTAGCAAAAGTCCCCGATTTAATAGAATATAGAAAAAGAAGTAGAAGTCTAATGCTAGTCGGGGGTAAAGGGATGCAGACAATAAAAACAACAAAAATCGTAATTAAGCCCAACCACCAGAAATGTTCCATACCCCTCACACGCAAGGTTCTACCCCGCAATGCCAATCCAAATGATACAACAGAACCAAAATACCCCTTCGCTCTATGAATGATCGCATACATATGTACGAGTAAGTTTCAAAATCACCACAAGATAAGATAGACACGTCAATACGCTCGGCGGCGCAGTTCTATTTCAACAACGACAGATATCGATTATCAAGGAAAGCAATCGCCTGTGGTTTGGCTCTTCCATGAGTTAGTTAGCTCGCATATTCGAAACGCTGAAGATACCCAGAGAGTGAACAAAAGCGAAATGAAGTTCCTACATCTTATCTTAGCTTTGGTCTTGGCGATCTGCGCCTTCAACACACAACCTGCCAGTGCGGAATTGTGCCCATGTCCACGCAACTATGACCCTGTCTGTGGCTCCAATTTGGTGACCTATTCGAACCGCTGCGAATTCGAGTGTTCGAAACGTGAAGTGGAACGCAGTGGACGCAGTTTGGGTTTGGCACGTTCAGGCCCATGCTAAGGAGATACCGACCAGTGGATAAAGAAAGTGTATTTTTTCCAAATTAAAAACATTATTGGCAATAAAAAAATTAATATTAATTGTGATTTTTACGTAAACAAATAAATCAAATGTAATCAAATCTATTGTGTTTTCATATTGTGGTGATGAATTTTTATTTTTACGAATATTTTTTATTTAAAAGGAATAGTTATTACGACTCTCATTGTTATGTGCATCCAAGTTCGTTTTTAGTGAAAAATTAACAAAAACCTATTTTTTTAACCCTACACCACATGGTGGTAAGGGTATTATGTCTTTGTACATTTGTTTTTAATATGAAAAAGGAAGCGAGATAGACCCATAGTTACTTTTGAGGATCTTCATAGAATTACTCTCTGAGTCGATTTATACATGTCAGTCCGTCCGTGAACAAAATGCAGGTCGCATTTATTATACGATCCAGATGGAATTTTCCAAACAATATTTGTTTGGCCCAAGGACGAACCCTTTTGAAATTGGTGAGAATTTAAATATAGCTCCCATACACCAAATGGCCAATATCAGTCCAAATGACATGAATTTTGGCACATCCGACTGAATTCAGTCTAGAAGCAAGTACATCAAATTTGGTGAAAATCGGTTGAGATATGGCTATAGGTCCCATATATATGTTTCATTCGACTCCACAACAATGATCGGTTCAGATATGACTATAGGTCCCATATATATGTTTCAACGGACTCCACAACAATAATCGTTTCAAATATGGCTATAGGTCACATATATATGTTTCATCTGACTCCACAACAATGATCTTTGTTACCATATATCACATACGTCCCTGGCAAATTATATCGAGATTGGATCAGATTTGGATATAGCTCCCATACATATCTTATCCGATGTTAGGATCGATTTTTTCATATTCAATCGAGTTTTCCCATTTGTTGAAACTTGGTTCGATATGTCTGTTGCCCCAATAATTTGTTTTTAATATAATTTTTATTAAAGTCATATCATTCACATATTAAATTCCCAATATAAACTTTTTTGTTACGGGAACTTTACTAAATACGCATAGTGATGTATGGTATCATATAGTCGGCCCGGCCCGACTTTTGACCTTTCCTTATTGGTTTAATTTAAAAAATATATTTTTGTAAGAGCATTTAATCCAGAAGTAAATGTTTATTAAAATAAAGTACCATTCTTCACTGATCTGTAATATAAATAAATACACAAAAAGATAAATGACTGGTCTAGTAGTTTAGAAACTTATTCATTGGATAAAGCAAGTAGCTTTCGCAAATATCAATTACTGATTCAAAGTCGACGAATTTTGATACAATTCAATTGAATATATTTTAAATTTGTCTACCCTTTTATTTGATTAAACCTAAAATTGTGAAATATAATTTCATTAGATCATTCTGCCCAGAAGTATATGTTTATCACCTAGGACTTCTAAAATGTATCTAATTTCGTTGCCACAAATAGAATCGAATTGGTGATGGATACCCAGATGAATAACAGAATTTCTTGGTCACCATAAGATCCTAGATCGTTTCACTGATGTCCGTCTGTTTGTTGAGATAAAGATAGGGTCCACATTATTTGATGTACAGCTCTGAAATTTGACACAATAGTTGACATTGTGTCCGCTTTTAGGCATTGACCTCCTTCTGAGTTTCAGTGAAGTTTGTAGGCACATTTATCAACTGAATGAATTCTTATTGTTCTTTTAATTGCGATAGACCCATATAACGGAACCTTCCGTTTTTCGATATTTTGAAGGTTTTTGCCACAACTTCCAAAAAATTAAACTTGAAATTTAAGGTTTCTTTTCTTGTAAGCCGAGAACATGCCTAATTCTAGCTTTAAAAAAAAAAAACATTCAATATAGGGCCAATATTTGGAATAGTTATGTATAGATCCAGTATCTGATATAGCTCCCATATAACGGAGCCTCCTTCGAGAATTTATTATAGAATTTATGATCAAATCTCTCATATTCATCTCAACCAAGATGAAAGATTTACCCCTAACCCCACTCCCTCTAGTACCCGCCAAATTGTAACATTTTTAAGGCTTTAGGTTCGAAACGATTTAATTCCATTTTAACATGTTTTCCAACATGAGGATATGAGTTGAAATAGCAAAATAAATTTCAATTCAATCAAATGCTCTCTTAATTATACACACGCACTTATAGACAACCACAAATAACATTTATTGGGTTCTGAATTGTCGCCCAATTCGAACTAATTCCAAATAAAAATAATTTATAATTATTTGCTCATTGAATTATCCACACAATATTGAATGACAAAAATTAAAAGTTTACCAATTGAATGTCGTTGTCCAAATTCTAAAATGAAATAAGCGTATGCGTACAAATGTAGTTTATGGATCGAATTGTGTAGTTTGTTTATTTCAAATCAAATTTGCCAGCAACGCATTAAATTTTGTTTGGTACCATAAATAAATGGCAATGGCAGTATGCAAGAAAACCAAATCAAAAACAAAGTCTGTGGGGGTGGAGAATTGCTTTCAGGAAAACCTTCCGAGTGAATTTTAGGGCCCCGAAAGCAGATTATCTTTGAGTCAGGTGTTATTATTTTATACATCTCTCTGCTCTATAATAGAGTATTTAATTTTAACAGGTCTCTGTTATGCATCTGTATTTTTTTCCTAAACTAATATTCCAAGTTTCATTTGTCGGTATTAGAATTTCTTTAAGAAATTCAGATGATAAAACAACTTTTGAACCCAGGTAAATTTGCTGTTCAAGAAAACCGTATTTAAGGGTCTGTTTCTCTATGACGATTTGGGAGTGGACTAGAAAGAAAATCGAATGACGAATGGGTGTTATTCTTTCGAGTTCACTTGGGAATAATCATAAAAAACGGACCATATTTCTATTAATAAAAACTAGGAAAACTCTATGAAATAGTCTTTTCTTCGAAATAAATGCGTAACTCATATGGCTTGCCAAGCATAATTTCCGCAACCGCAAAACGTTTAATTTTACGCATCTATATCAATAATGGAATTTCCAGTAATTTCCTAGAAAAGTCTATAATAATTATCAACAGCATATCACAGTTAGACAGAAATCTCAGTAAAAACACCGTGATATCGGAAATGAAACACTTGAGATAATCACCTTGGAATGGTTTTGTTATTTTTTTTTTTTAGAAAAATATAAAATTTGATAAATACAATCTGACCAATTTAAATTCGTTCCGTTTCATGAAAACTATCAACTTCCAACATTAACAGCTACCGGCATGTGCTAAACCAATGCTTCTTCCTCTGCGGGCCAACTTCTTTTGGGCACACAAAAATTCACAAGAATTTGGATAAGTTTGAGAATCGGTAGCACAGACGGGGTCCAAAATACGGGCACACTTGCAGACTTCACCATCAGCTTCAGTTTCGCTGTCAAGGCCGGCCACACGATAATCGGCCGAAGCAAAAGCCAACAAGGCCATTAGGACCAGGGCAAACACGGCGAATAATTTCATTTTCTCCTGTAATTGCGAGTGTTTACAACACCGAATACTTCAATAAACTGAATGGCTAAGAGCGACATTTTCCTGGTTATAAACAACTTTAAAACAGTTTACGTTGAAAATTCTGTGGGTTTTTTGGCTGTCGAGCGTGAATGTGATAAGGAAGGTTTTACGAAACAAAAACAATAACAACATGGTCATATATTTTATTTAAAAAAATAGCATTGTTGGACTTATATTGGTTAGAAATGATTAAGGCCACTGGATAATAAACAACAGTGCATGGCACTAACCCAGCAAACCAATTCATGCTGATAAGTAAAATGCATAATTTTCTTCACGAATGCCTAGAGAGAATCCGATTTTGTTTAATAAAACAATTTAGCTGGGAAAAAATCATAATATATATTTATTAATAATTTTGTAGGTGAATATACAATAAAAATTTACCAATTTTCGTATGTATTGGTCTTCTTATCAGTCCAATATTTACCGTTATTATAGTACAGCCCAGAGGACTGACAAAGATATCAATCATGAAATATTAACACGTAGCTTGTTTACTATGGTAACTCCAAATCACTATCGGCCTTAAGTACCCCGATTAGAATTTAGCACAGCAATCACAGAAAGTGTGCACAAGCTTAGAACTTCGGTATGATTCATTCAACCATACAGTGCATGCAGATAAAAAATTAAGGTATGAATCATTGACATAGACAAAAATACTGCGAAACATCAATTCGATCAATTTCAGAAAAGAGAAGGAATGTTGTGGCATGTACTCGATATCTCCAGATGGAATAATTGTAACGAAGTTATTCTTAGGAAATGCCCTGCTCCAAACCCCAGAAACGCATAGGAACATACGTATTATGTTGCTAAAAATTTGTGTTAATAAATAAATTTAAACAACAGATTATTTATTTCCCCATTCCAGACAACGTTGGGACTTAGTGCCCATATTAGGATAAATATATAAATAACCATACATCTAAAAGTGCGTAGGTCATTCGTAGCCACGTGATTCATTCTAGTTCAGTGACCTAAAATCTGTGATGGAATGATGGCCAATCCAGTTCAGCATTGAATTCACATATACAGGGTGAGATAAAAAAATGCAATTCTTAGATTTTTTTTAAAATTTTGTTGAATAAAAGCAACAAATGTCCGAAATAGCATCAAATTCTAGAATAAGTTTAGATTTGTTTGAAGTGAAACCGTCACACGCTGCCCGAATGTTGCTCTGCGGTATTTGGTCCCATTCTCGACGAAGCGTTTGCTTGAGGTGATCGGCACTTTGGTATTTTTAGTGCCAACGTTGCTTTCCAAAATACTCCAGACACAATAGTCCAACGGATTGGTCTCCGGAGATTTTAGTAACCATTGTGAGCTGGAAATGAAGCGAGTAACCTCATTTTGTAACCATTCTTGGGTGGCGGGTGCTGAATGCGATGGTGCTGTTGGAATGTCCAAAGTCTGCGGTTAAAATTTTTGAGTGCCCAAGGCTTTAATACACCCTCCAGAATATTTTCGACATTTATTCTGATGCCACGGTTGATTAATACGAGCGGAGAACGACCATCGGCTGTTTGGCGGCCCACACAATCACCATGGCCGGCGCTTGAGTACTGGTGCCCAACCGAAGGTGAACATTTTCAGTTGACCTCTTTGGCAAGTAAAGATGATCATTTTGTTTGTGTACAAACTGCCAAATTCGACAGTTTACCGCTTTCGGCCAAGCAAAGCGACTCTTTTGGGTCTATTTTCTTTCAGTTACGGTTAAGTTCTTGCACTTTTTGGAATTTCAATAGCTTTACCCCGAGCTCATTTTTTCAATATTTGCCGAATGAAATGTTGCGATATGTTCAGCTCACGAGCAATTTTTTGGCCACTGCGACGCGGGTTTCGATAAAGTCGCTTCTTTACTTTTCGAACCATTTCTGCTGATTTTTCTTCCTTCCACTTCCTTGAAGTCGGGCTAAGCTTCCAGTATCACGGTAACGAGCGATGGTACGAGACACAAAAAATTTATTCACATTTAAATGCTGGAGTGCTCTAACAATAGCCACTTGTGGTTTTCCAACCAAATATAAAGAAATCACACAATCACGCTTGAATTCCATCACGAATAACTTTTTTTCTGGAAAATCTCAACGAAAAGCTTTTGTACGCTTGTAAATAATATAATAATCTGTCAATAGAATAATTTTATGGCTGTGGCTTAGAAATGACAGCAGTCTAAAATTGGTTGCAGTTTTTTTTATCTCAGCCTGTATACTAATACCATCCTCTGCGCTACGCTTTGCCACAGGATTTGTAATCTCTATTTGGTTTTTGTGATACAAATATGATATGAAAAAATAAAAGTTTCATTTTCTTAATGTAATTTTTCATTTATCTTTAAAAATTAAATATAACTCTGAAAAAATCCTTCCACATTTTTACAAGGCTTTACCTTATTGGGTTTTTAGATATTTTAGGGTGTGTACAAACTCAATAAACGATTCAGACCCGTTGATAGAACGAACCGTCCACAATAAAAGGAAATATCATAGTTTTCAACACCTAGAAATATATGTCGAAGATCCCATCAGCTGATTTGATTTAAATATATACGACTGTCTGCCCACTCTCTGATATAATCCGCACAAAAATTTCAACACAGGTCGGGTTTGTCTACATATAATTACACTAGCCAATCATTGTTATATTAAACATCCCAGCGGCACTTTCTAATAAAATAGACTGTACTTTTGGTTTTAGCTTTCGATAACGTAAATCCCTACCTAAAACTCGAATTCCGTGTGCAACTTTGTTAAAATGTTGTAATAGTGTTGTAATAATTTTCTAAAAATTAGCTTTGTAATTTTTAGCATACAAACATTTTAAAGTACGTTCTGTCAAAGTTATATGCGTTCAATAGATTTTGTTGCATGAATTATATGGGCATTACAGAGTTGTATTCTTTTTATTAATCTACCTCATATCATTGTAGTATTAACAGAAGATATACAAATTTCGATCCAAATTTATCGCCATCTTTGTATAATCTCAAAAATGGATTTGTGCTGAACTTCAGTTTATTCCAAGCAGCAGCAGCAGCAGTTAAACCCTCAATATAGAAGTACTCATCATGGGTTAACCATTAAAATGCTTCATTCTTCGTTCCTTTCAAATTTTGCAAAATTGAAAAGAAACCCGATGCCGTGAAATTGACTTGTTCCCAGTATAGCATTCAGAATACAATAATAACCAGTTTCCCCATCCGTCCTACAAGAGAACAGTTTCGTTGTTGTTCGCTCCCGATATTCCTTATATAATTTCCAGAATTCATTGTATTGAAGCTAACCCCCCATTTTGAGTTCATGTTACATTTGTTTCCTCTTATCCAACACAATGCTTCCAAGTCATAAATGAATTTGTATTTTGCAAACCCTTTTGTTGGAAACACAACAACAGGTGCATTGAATGTCTCTATGAAAACCTATTTTCAGGATGATTTTCCTTTACAATCGCTCTTGAAATTGCCCTCGTCTCACCATTAGATTCAGTTAACCATATCCTTCCTTTCTTCTAAGTGGCTTCGTAAGAGGATTCTTTGTTATTAATTTTCAATGACCCTAAACCTGTGGCTTTTTGTCCTTTAAGGAAATGAGAAAATACATCGCCTCCCCACCCCTTGTGGTATCTACGGCCAATGATGGTGGTTGATGGTTCATAGATTTAATTGAAAGTCCTTTAATGATGGCAACATATGCTACGACCATGTAATTTGGGGCGTTACTATGAACACTGCACAATAACAACAACAGCAAAATATAATACTATTTATCCATTAAGAATTTTGGATATTTTTTAGATTTTTTAGACAGCCGAGTAATTTTCATTTTTTTTCTTAATTTTATATTTACAGTTGCCAGTACACCAGAAAATATACCGAAACGGGAGGATTCATCTTGCTCGAGCGGTGTTGGAAGTGGTAACATTAATAGCGGTGGCGTTGGTTGTTCCTTGCAAACTGGTAGTGCGTCCAGCAATCCATCCGATTGTAGTTCCAGTACACAAGCAATACCAGGTGGTTCTGCCGGAGGTAGTACAACAACTTGTGGCAATAACAATACTCAAGATTTCTCCAAGATCACAAGTCCTCCCAGTGCTGATGGCCAATCGGAAAGTGTAAATTTCTCCATTACAAATAACAGCATTGTCTCTTCAATCAATGGTCAAGTTGCAAGTAAGTATTAGTAGGTCACATAAATGAAGGTGATGACATTTTTGAACTATCACAAAATAAACAATTAAGCAAAGTCTACAGTCGTGCGGGGCCGACCATGTGATACCCTACAACACTACAATATTTTGGAAACACCCTTATGTCCCAATCTATTTCGTTTTTGAAATAATGTCATAGAGCCCTACACAGATGTTACCTTTAGTTTTTGACCGGGGACATTTGCCCAATATTTATGCTCTTCGTCGTCTTGATAGGTATTCAAAAAAAATTCACAAGAAAGTTGTGTTCCATTTTACAGCTTAATATAATCCAATGGTCATCCAAATGCTAGCCTTCTTCTCCGTCCTTAACTCTCTCCTCATGCAAAAATCCGTGCCGTCTAGTTTGTCAATTGTGACCTGAAGAGCGACTGTAGAATCAGAACAATTTTAATTTTTTGGTCCTTTTGAACCCCTAGATGTACATTTTCAAATACAACAAGCTTTGATTCTGACCCTAACCCTACCTTCATGCAAAATTTCGTGAGGATCGGACGATAATTGCGACCTGTACAAAATATCGTCAACACATAGTGTTGCGGGTGCAGAAAAATCTTAGAAAATGTACAATTCAGAATTGTAAGTCAAATTGGAAAAATCGCATGCGATAAATAGGATGGCAAAAATTGAAAAATGTAACAAAAAATATTCACTTTTTTATTGACATATTTTTACGCGATTTTCTTACTTTTTATCCTTTTCTTCGAAAATCAGTCCAGCGGTTCTTGACTTATAAGCTGAATAACTGAGATCAATTTGTTTTACATATAAATCGTAACTATTTTGCTATATATCTTGGCTATCAGCATCACTGTAATGGTCAGATGTGACCTTTTAATGAATTTGTGATTTCGCCGTGATTAAAAATATTCGCGGTTTGGTGGAAATTATCGTATTTTTTATCATAAAAGTTATGGTTTATTTTACCCGCTAAATATGGTCCAATGACCGTCCAATTTGGTAGACTTTTACGCGGGCCTAAACATAACTCCATGAAAAAATCCGTGTCTATTGGTTTATAATTATGGCTTGTAGAGCAAGTCAGGAGCAATCAGGATTTTTTCTCTTTTTGGTCCATTTCGACCTGTAAATTAACGTGGACAGGTGGACAGAGGAACATACATAGATCGACTCAGCTCGGCAATGTCGGAAGATCCATATATAGTTTCCTATGTGCAGGACCAATATTTCGAGGTGTTACATAATTGTTGGCCTAATCGAACTTTTAATATCTCCAACACATAGTGTGGTGGGGTATAAAAACGAGCTAGGGTTTTAAGCACCTTTAACCTTTCAGGGTCTAGCTTTGTAAGGCATCCCTCACATATTTAGTGGCTATATTGTTACATATGGCTTGTGTAATTTGATATGGCCAAAATGTGATTTATGCAAATAAAGGATCTGTTTAAAAAATCAGTCGTAGGACATTAGAGCCAATTTAGCGATGTCAGTCCGCCCATCTGTATTATTTTTTTGTGGTATCTCAAATGGAACAGTTGTCACTTAGGAAAACTGAGTTATACATTGCGCCTAAAGGTTTTGGCCGCATAATATTATAAAATAATAATAATGTAAAATCTATCTATGTAACTTTGATTGCCATATTGTCGAATACTATAATCGGTAACTACAGTCTCAAATCATTTTTCCATCCAAAATAAAAAAAATTGTTGTTTACTCTTATCGAATTATGGGTAGAATTTCTCAACCTTGAATTTCTCAGAGGAAATAAAAACAATTTTGCATAACTGATTGCGATTGAATCCTTTCATTGTTATGGGAACCTGTCAGTTCCATATTTGTATAACAAATTTCGAAATTGATTTCGAGTAAATAGGCTTAGTAAACATTTGTCTGTCTGCCTTCTCCTAATTCGGGCGTTACAAAGAAAATCATCGATTCATAATAAAACAGAATCCTTTATGGAGTTTACATGACTCCCCAGTCCTTGTGCTCGACACATGTGTGTGCGGGGTGTATGTGTGTTGCCGTACCGCATACACATTTTCGTTAGTAAATGAACCTTTTGGGATACCCAGAAGCGGATTAAGACAATGGAAAATGATGAATTCTTTACCCAATAGAATATTGTGCAACGATCCCAGCCCCCGGCGCCAATTAGATGGCCACATTTGGAACCTGTACTTCGATTGATTGTCTTTTTGTTGTACGGCAATACAATAACGAACTATAGTATTTTTTTTCCTATAAATGTGGAAGTTCATAACAAAACCAGTGATAACATTGGTGCAAAAGACTCACAAGGCCAAGTCCAAGGTGTTTCGCTTTAAAAAAAATACATTAGTTTATGACACACTTTTTTTATTAAGCCATAAGAAAATAGTAAAAGTTAAGTAAGTCAACTGAAAGATGAGAAGAATAATTAGATAAGTTCCCAAACTTCATTCCCTAAATCAATGTGAATGTTCTATGCATATAGACATTATAGGAGAAATAATTGCAATTGTTATGCTAAGAACCATAATTAGGTACGGATGTTTCTTATACTCTAATAAGTAGTTGAATAAATTAGCAGAATTAGTGTGGCCTCCTGAATTATAAGCTGGAATATATCACTCCCAGTTTAGACTAAAATGTTGTAGCTGAGGAATTTAAATAGCTTACAGTAAGTTGTTTTAGTATTTCTTAAGGACAGCAATCCCTCCTATCTTAAAATCCCTAAATCGGGAACGATTAAATTCCTTCAGAAATTTACAAAACTGACGTGATTTCCAATTTATAAAAATAGTCGTCTCCTTTTGCTACCTCAGTTTTAATATGTTTACTATCGCATCGAAATCTGAATCTGATAAAATGAAAAATACGAGATGCACCCATAACCGTAATTGCGTTCATATGTGAGTCTAACATTTTTGGGACAGCCAAAGCAGATACAAAAACAAACTCTTTTACCTCCTTCTTCACTCATGTTTGGGCCATATTTGCAGCTGCCCTTTGCTCATAAATTTAAAATTCTTTTCTGAAACATCGTTGTCTTCAGCTTTGCTCTGTTTTCTCTTCAATAAAAAAATCTTATAAATGTATTCTTCTTTTCATTATTTTTCAGGACACGGGGCTCTCACTATAGTTCGCCGTTCGAATAGCCGCAAAAGTTTTACTCAACTTGAATCACAGCATTTATATCAACAACAACTCTCGTCTACTCCAACTTCATCGTCGTCTGCCAGAGGCTCGTTTCTAGCAGATGAATCTGTAGGAAAACATCCCGCCAATACTGCAACCGCACCCCAGCACGACAATCGCCTCAACGAATCGTCGTCGTCTAGCTTTACCCAACAACAAACCTATTCCTCAGCACAAGCCACCTTAACACACAACGCTCAACTATTCCAGACTACAACACAACAATCATCTCCCTCAGCAAAAATGTTACCCACATCACCGAACACGAGCAATATAGCACCCATGCCACCTACAGCCACCGACACTATCCCGGATGAAAATGTTTCCGAATCGAATATGTCCACGGATGAAACTACGTCGGCACTCGGGTCGGCCAAAGCCAATCTCGATTTGGCCACAGAAAATTTACCAGCTGTCGATACACCAGATGCCTGTGACAAGGCTGCACTGAGGTAAGAAAAACTGGACGTTTTGTTTAATTTTTATATAGTGACATGTGCTATACAAGGAATCTGAATAGTAAATAGTGAATCGGAAAAGAGTTGAAACCAATAAAATAGATCGCAGCAAAATAGAGAGGAAAATATAAATCTGTATTTTATGGGCATGTCTTGCAGTGCGTATCTGTATCATTTTAACTATCATGCCGATAAAAAAACAGTAAGGACAGGTCAAAAGTAGGGCGGACCAACTTTATATTGGAAATTTATGTAAAGTAGATCATACCTACTGTGAACCATGGTACAAAGAAGAGAAGGTAGGCCAACTTTGAAAAAATTGCAAGTATAGAGGTCTACCTGTTTGGCCTGTAATGTCAGAATTAGTATCAAAACAATAAAAAAACCAAACAACTTGTTGCATTTATTTTGAATAAATAATTGAAAACCGCGATAACTGAATGAAAGGTCAAAACCTTCTTTTCAAAATCATGTACTATATATCTCTAAAGGATTATTTCGCTACAAAAACTCTAGATTTTGTCGATGCATACGTTGGAAATAAACATTTTGAAAACATCCGAATTTGAATATTTTCTGAACAATTTTTTGTTATTGAAAAGAAAACACATACATAAACAAATAAAGATGACATATTAAGCCAAGAAAATAAAAAAATTAAAATCATATGGTATCATAGCCCTACCTTGATATCATTGTACCATGCTGTGAACCTTATTTAAATGCATATCACAATTTCCGACTCTGAATCGATTTTCAACAAATTTGAACAATAGAAGGACCCAATAACATTGCTGTATAGTGCATAATATGACTTCGATAAGAATTATATCAAAAAATATTTATTGGTCCAATAAATATTAGATCGAGTTTTACCAAATGGAAAAATTCGGTTAAATATGAAATATAAATATTTATGAATATGTAAAATCGGATGAAGATGTATATCAAAGGTATATAAAAATCTGAACTGATCTTGATAAAATTTGGCAAAGGTATTTCTGGGCTGTACGTGATGTCCGGTATCATATATCATTTCTGTGAAGTGCATATTACGAATGTGTTGGACTTAAACACCAAATCGAATGAAACATATATATGGGATCTATAGCTATATCTGAACCGATTTTCACCAATGTTTGAAGTACTGGTTTCTGGGCTGAATTCGGTCAAATGTGCCACAATCCAGGTCATTTGGACTGATAATGGCCATTTGGTGCAGAATTAACCCAAAATCGATTGAAGATAGATATTTTTGGGAGCTATATCTAATTCTCATTAATTTCAATTGGGTTCGCCCTTGGGACAAACACAGAAATACAATAAATGCGACCTGCATTTTTCGCAAAAATATATGGACAGACGGGCGAACGGACTGACATGCACAAATCAACTCAGAAAGTATTTCTATGAAGATTCCCAAAAGTAAATATGGGTCTATCTCGCTTCCTTCTCCATGTTACAAACAAATGCACATAGACATAATACCCTTACCACTATGTGGTGTAGGGTATGAAAACAGTCCTGTCGACTTTTATTTAAACTTTCAGCTCGAAATGTGATTTCAAATTTGCCTTTTTTTCGATAACAGTAAACCATGTTACAGAATTCGACTATTGGCTTTTGAAAGAATTTGAACAAGGGTTTTAATTTTTCATCCGGGTCAGTCCAGTCAAAATAGGCATTTTTATCTAATTGAATCGACGGCGACTAATAAGTTGTATTACTTAATGTAGTCACTATGTTATTTGTTCTTGTAATCTAATTATTTATTTATTTATTTCTCTTCCAGATTACGCTATCTTCTGCGTATGCTCAGCACCGGCGAAATATCTGCCGATGTTCTGCAAAAGAATCTGCATTATGCAGCTCGGGTCCTGGAAGCCGTTTTCATCGACGAGTCCAAGTAAGTATTGTTTCGCTAAAGAGCAGCGCAACTCAATGTTTATTTCACAAATATGCATTTTATGCGTGCGGCTGATTCCGCTGCCGACAAGCCTGTGTACGCTAACCTAAAATTGTAGAAAATGATCTAAGGCAACTAGCGGCGATCATGAGTTAAACAGCAGCAGCCCATGCTACCATAGCGAGCAAATAAATAATTTTCTAGTTTCTTAGAACGTTAGTTCGTTGTGATAACAGTCACTTGAAAGCCAGTGATGCATTAACGAAGTTAAAATTGGAAATTGAATGGTGAGGTAACGCTTTTATGGGTAGATAGAATCATGGTTTGCAGCATCAACAAATAACACCAGCATCCGGATCTACTAATCTACATGAAACTAATCAGACAATGTTTTTCTCTCTCTCTCTCTCCCATCTCTTCATGTCCCCGAGACCCGTACACACTTTTCATCGGCATTACCATTACCATCAAGTTAAATGTTAGCCTCTTAACCATTGAAGTTCTGAGCGAGACATCAGCAATTATTGTTTGCGTCATAACACTCAAACATCATTTGGTTGTACATAACGCTTTGCTCATCATGTCATTGCGCGAGTTATTGAATCTACCCTTGATGTACTCCTAAGCTAATAAATAGTTTCCATTTGGTTGGTTGACTTGCTATCTGGCCTGTCCTTCGGACCATTAGACAAACATTCCAACATACATTGTGTTCTGATCCGCCAATTCGATGTCTGCCAATGTTGCTTTCAGTGTTTCGTGTACAACATGTTGTTGTTGTTGTTCTACGTTTTTTAGTTTAGACATTGTTTTCATTTTGATTTAATTTTAATTTTTGTTTTCTCTCCTCATCGCCCACGAATCGAATAAAAACCAATCGAACAAAAACTCTGAACAGAAGTCCCACGTCAGGTAAATCCAAAATGAGGCAAAATTCCAGTGCATCGATTGAATGCGAAGAGTAAGTTTGAGTGCGATGTGGTATTGGCCACATTCTAACAATGTTTTGTTTCAATTGTCCCTTTCTGTTGACTCATTGCCGTGACTTTTAGCTCATCCCACTCGCTATCACCATTTGTTTCCCAGTGTCCTTGTCCCACAAAAAGCTAGCTGTGCGTGCCACATTTTCGTCTTCGGCCGCACAAAACTCATTCGACTTTCTAACTTCTCCTAGGGCATGTTCTGAATTTGTGTTACAAACATGGAGCATATAAATACGTTCTCATCAGCATCATACATTCCTTCATTCATCCATTCGCCCATTTATCGTTCCAGTTCCCCCCGTTCGGGGTATCATAATTTCAAACTTCTAATCATAAATGCTAAAACGCCTCTCATTTTGCCTAAATGCTCTGAAACTCAGTGTCCTGTATTTCCCATTTTCCATATGGATAGATAATGATGATTGGTTTGAGTTTTCCACAATCTCAATTTCCTCCAATTGCTGTGTTGTGATGTTTGTATTCCCCAATTTACTTATGAATTTTAGCTGTGTGTTATCAAAGGAATAAGTCCGTCTCCTCCTACTGATTTCACCTCTCTCTCTCACTATATAATATATAAATATAAATGTGTATCAACAAAGTCTCGTATATATGTATTTCAGTTTATCAAGTCCATATACACACACATACAGTGTATGTCTGTATAGATATGTAAGTGCGTGTTGCTTGTGAATCTAGTTTTATAAATCTATACATTTGTCTGTGTGTAAATGTAATGCTATTTGTAGTGTCATAAGTTCTGATTTAGTTGTTTCAAGAAGAAAAGAGGGAGAGAGAAACAAATGTGTAAGTAGCGTCTAGTGGAGCACCAACATATTTTGGTGGAATTGTTTTTTTTTTATCAAATATGGAATAATAGACTAATATCAGCAACTAAATTATTAATGTATTTTTTTCCATTTTTTTGGTGTATTTTACGCGCACATGAATTTGAATACAAAAGAGAAGTCTGTTAACTTTTCCACATTTTTAAATTTCTCTTTCACTATTTCTACTCAATCTGTACTCATCATTAAACAAAATCTATCTAATTTCGATTTACCTAATAACGGAAAACTGAAAACTCGTAACTACATATATAACTATATGTTCGATAGATATGCGATACATTTAGGCTATATTCAATATACTATAGAAATGTTTTGAATATGCCACAGTAAATAAAAGTGCTATTATTTTGAACATTATGATTCAGGTATATATCATGGTTTACTTAAATAGATCTGTTCAAATCAGTCTTTAGATTTGGGAATATATATATGAGACTCCAATTGCGTTTATAGTTCCAAAGTAGGTCTCTAATCATTCTACGAATTTTTGAAATACACAGTGCTTTATGGTACTTGTTGTATCCTATTCTGAGGTTAGTTTATTTATTCAAACAACAAGCAACAGCATTTTATCGTTTTCCAAGCCCAAAACACTTTGCATAAATAAGTAAAGGATATGCCTATTAAAATGCATATGTTTGTTTGTACATGTATATAAATGTGTCGAATTAATTACTTATATCCTTTAAAGGGCAAAGAAGATACATACTTGTACTGTCGCTTAATTGAATAGCATTCCAACAACATTTTATTTTAAATTCATATTTTTCACAATTACATGATAGATTGCGAATTATGGCCTTTAAAGGCCAATGAAACCGTCACACGCTGCCCGAATGTTACTCTGCCGTATTTTGGCCCATTGCCGGCGAATCGCTTGCTTGAAGTGATCGACACTTTGGTATTTTTTAGTGCCAACCTTGCTTTCCAAAATACTCCAGACACAATACGGATTGGTATCTGGAGATTTTGGTGGCCATTGTGCGCTGGAAATGAAGTGAGGAACCCTCTTGGGTGCGCGTGCTGAGTGCGATGGTGCTGTCCAAGGTCTGCGGCCTAAATGTTTGCGTGCACATTTTCAGCTGACCTCTTTGGCAAGTAAACACGATCATTTTGTTTGTTTACAAACTGCTGGAAAACATTCGTTTTCTCATCGGAGAAAACCAAATTCGGCAGTTCACCACTTTCGGCCAAGCGAAGCAACTCTTTAGCTCTTTTGTTTCTATTTTCTTTCTGTTGCGGTGTAAGTTTTGCGCTTTCTGGAATTTCAAGGGCTTTACCCCGAGCTCATTTTTCAATATTTGTCGAATGGAATATTGCGATATGTTCAGCTCTCGAGCCATGTTTCGGCCACTACGACTCAAGTCGCTTTCTGCTAGTGTTGCTGTTTTCTTCCGTCCACTTCTTTAACGTCGGGCTGCGCTACCACTATCACGGTAACGAGCGATGGTGCGAGACACAAAAGATTTATTCACATTTAGATGCTGGAGTGCTCTAGCGATAGCCACTTGTGGTTTTCCAACCAAATATAAAGAACCTCGCCAAAATGCTTTTGTACGCTTGTAAACAATATGATGAGCTGTCACTGAAATAATTTTAACAGCTTTCGAACGAGTGGCTTAGAAATGACAGCAGTCTGAAGTTACTTGCAGTTTTTTCATCTCATCCTGTACAGTAGCACCTTAATGTTAAGAGGGAATGCTATTCAATTGGTATTAATTATTTTATTGTTTATTCCAGAAAAGTATATATAAAAGTTAAAAATATATATATTTCATGTAATTTTGGAGTGAAAACTGAAGATAAAAATAAACTTAGAAATAGCATTTTTTCATACCACATGATTATGATTATGGTAATGATTAGGTTTTGCTCGACACACTAATAATTCGAGTACCATTTTACGATAATTGGTAGGGAATTCGATAAAATAAGTGCATCATTTCTAAACTTATATCGCTTACTGCAAGTACTATAACATTAAAAAAAGAGGTCGATTAATTTCAAATCTAAAAACTGTGCGTTTACAAGTGTTTCATATATTCAATTACTAAATCGATTACAAATTTAAAACGTAAGAGGCTGAGAGCTTGCTAAAGCGCCAAAATATATTTCTCGCATCCACAATTTCAGCAATCATATATCTAACATACATTCACCATTAGCAACACATTTATGGTTAAATCACCAAGGAGTTAAAAAAATAATGTTAATTGAAAATTTCCTTTATTTTATCTTTATCTTATATTTTATTGCCGCATCTTTTTCTCAACCATAATGTGAATTTTATGAATTGGTTTGCCTTTCAATTAAAAAATACGCTCGTTACATTGCGGTTGCTCCTTACTGCTCTGCTAAATGCTGAATTTACTGTTATTTTTCGACTGCTTAATGCCAAACAGAGAAGATCCTAAAACCGGGCGATGTAATGGCAACTGCAAAAATGTTGAATGCCAAGAGCATCAGCATACGCACAATCAACAACACACATCTTCCAGGACAGCGGGAGGCGAAACGACGGCGGTGGCATCCAGTGATAACAACAATACCGATCAGAGTCAATGCTCTCTGAGAACAGAGGAACCGGGAAGAACGCCTGCATCCGGTGACGATGAATCTAACAATCAAATTAGCATAGACAGTCGGACAAAGGGAGCATGTCTGGCACCACAAACGCATAGCGGGCCAACAGGTCCGCCGGCCACCGATGCACAGCAGCCAAGAGATGCCGAAGAGAACAAGTCCACATCCACCGCCGCCCCAACAGCCAATCCTCAGAATAACAGTACTGTTAGCAGTAGCAGTTGTAGTAACAAAGCAACCATTCAAAGGCAAAAACGTCTGAGAACACCGGTCTGGGCGAGATCCATGTCGACAAACAAAACGTACATAAATTGCTACCTCTTTACATACCTATACTAAGTTATTTTAGTTGAATAAGTATTTTGGTATTTTACCTTATGTTTGGTTTGTATTATTTTTTTTATTGTTTTCTCCTCCTCCAGCTACACTTTCTTAACAAGAAACCACAAAGAACAACACCGAACTAGAGCGCAACAAATAAAATCTGCCGACTGTTTTTGTCTGAAACAATTTTCCTCTCTTGTACTGACTGATCTCTTTTTGTCTATTAACTGTCTGTCCCTTGTCTCTCTCTTACTTACCAAACGCTCTTTTGTAAATAAAATTCTTCACCTTTTGAAGCAATGTGCATGCCTTTTAGCGATTTCAGCGTTTTTAACATTCCTATATATGTATGTATGTTTGTATGTATGTATTTAAAATATTTTGAACTAGTGCAACAAATGTATCGCAAACGGCATGAAAATCTTTATCTGACTGTTGGTTAAACTAAAGGACATACCTACTACATAAACTACACATATATATTTGAATAAAAGATATATTATTGTTAATTAATATTAATTTTTATGTGTATTTAATGTTATTCTTAATCCTGCGTTTACAAAAGAAAATTGAGTTCAAAAGCTAACACAAATCAGTTGTAAAAACTACCATGTGGCAACTTGACTCATCGCCAAATCGGATATACTTAAAATTCTATAAATAAGTAGACTATAGCCACGATTCCTTTGTGAGAGGAGCTAGTCCACACACAAAGAATCTAATCGAATTGCAGTTAATTGGTTGGGAATTGAAGCGGAAACCTCCAAAATACTGAATGTTGGTTTCATCCCAGGAACGATATCAATGTCTGTGCAAAATTTCAACAGACATACGAGCATAGCTACATCGGCATAGAATTTAATGTTGACCAGGAATGTGAAGGGTATGACCATGAATGTACATTTACAAATTCTATTTGTTTAAATATTCATTAATCCTTCACTATCCTTTTCTTTCATTTAAAAAAAATGATTAGGGTTTTTATTTGCTCTGTTCCAGTACTTGCAAGAATCTACTAGCTTTGCATTTTTAGATATCATAAAGGGAAAATCGGTTATCGCAGTAAAAACTTTTACTTTCTTGCAGTTTTGGAACAGACCGATTATTTAAAATACCACTCTGATTCAAGTCTATTTGTCTCGTGTAAATGGCTGGTAAAGTGAAATTTTCTAAAATTGAATTGCGAATTAATTATTGCTAAGAATTTTGGAGAGAAGACCACAGAAGTTTGGTTTTAATGTACATTTAGCTTTTAATGAAAACATATACAATTTTGTGCGGTTTACTCTTAAATTAGAATAATGTGGAAAAAAGTGTTATGTAAACAATACAACTTGTTGCAATTGTTATTAATAAATTTAAATTTACAAGACTCTGGCTTTGCATTTTTCCAATTTGAAAACCCGTGATTGTAAAAAAGCTGTTTAGACCAGTATTCGGTTTCTACCAAAATGGTTGCGTTGCATACACCCACCTTTTCCCCATAATCAACCATTTTTGTACGGTCGTATTACCCAAATTCGCAAGGACCATAAATCTATGCAAATCAACCAAACTTAAAAAATTTTTGACAAAAAATTAGATATTTACATTATTACAAACAATTTTAATCTTTTTATTTTCTTGGCTTAATATGTCATCTTTATTTTTTGTGTGTGTATTCTTTTCAATAATAAGAAAATTGTTCAGAAAATATTGAAATTCAAATTTAATGCATCAAGTTGTTTGGTTTTTTGATTGTTTTGTTAGTAATTCTAACATTACAAGCCAGACAGGTAGACCTCTATACTTGCAATTTTGTTCAAAGTTAGCCTACATTGTACCATGGTACAATGAAGAGAAGGTAGGCCAACTTTGAAAAAATTGCAAGTAAAGAGGTCTACCTGTTTGGCTTGAAATGTCAGAATTAGTATCAAAACAATAAAAAATCAAACAACTTGTTGCATTTATTTTGAATAAATAATTGAAAAACGCGATAACTGAATGAAAGGGCAACACTTCTTTTCAAAATCATGTACTATATATCTCTAAAGGATTATTTCGCTACAAAAATTCTAGATTTTGTCGATGCATATGTTGAAATAAACATTTTGAAAACACCCGAATTTGAATATTTTCTGAACAATTTTTCTGTTATTGAAAAGAAAACACATACATAAACAAATAAAGATGACATATTAAGCCAAGAAAATAAAAAAAATAAAATCATATGGTATCATAGCCCTACCTTGATATCATTGTACCATGATATTGATGATTATTTTATTGTTTATATGCATAGTTTAAAACAAACAATAAATAAAATCGTACGCAACCATTTTGGTAAGAATTTCTATATTATACCATACTATAAAATGAATGTTATCGCACAAATGTGCTGGAAGATGTTGTTCGCTTTTTATTTTTTTTTTTTTTTTCTTGAGATTTCGTCTAACACGATTTCGCAAACAGCGATGGTATAAATTGACTGACGTAAACGCCGTGTTTGTTTGGTAGTGTGTAACCCAATTGCTGGCACACCAAACCCAGCCGACTTCGGATTCTTAACATTTATCGTTTACACTAATTTTTATCAATCATTCTATTTTGTTATGCCGATTTATAGATCCCTTCTCGATAATTTGGCGCGCCTTTTTCTGTCATTTGTTTGTTTATATTTTGAGTGTTGTGCAAAAAATCACGAAATCATTTATAAAGAGTTGTGTGTACTATATTGTTGGTATCAAGTCATGTCAAAAGTTAAGGCCGATAAACAATCACCAAAAGAGAATACGAAAGCAGAAAATAGTGATAATGAATCAATAGTAAGTTCTGATCATTCGCAAAAGCATCTAAAAAACTTAATTCTCGGGAATATTTCCACTCCATTAGGATGATACAGCAAGTGTCGCAACAAGCACTACCTCGCGCAGCAAGTCCCCTGGCTCTCGTGGACGCAGACAAAGTCGGGGTCATAGTAAATCAAAAGCGAAAAGACCGGCGTATAAATACGAGTATATTTCAATCGTTATTCTTAGTTTTCATATAAACTAATAACTTTGTTTCTCTTAGCTGTCATTTAAAAGAAGATCATGGACAGGCTATTTTCGGTGTGTCTTTCAATCACCTGTTGGGTAAGGATCAACCAATGGTGTTTGCCACAGCGGGCAGTAATCGTTGCAACATTTATGAATGTCCACGCAAAGGTGGCTTAAAACTAATCATGTGCTATGCAGATCCTGATGTATGTTTTGGTTTAGCATTCTAATATTTGCCGTTTCACACTTTCAGTCTATTAATTTTTCAGCCTGATGAAGTTTTTTACACATGCAGTTGGTCTTATGATTTGAAAACATCAGCTCCCCTATTGGCCACGGCTGGTTATCGTGGTGTTATTCGCGTAATTGACATACATAGAAATGAATCGGTGGGAAATTATGTGGGCCATGGGCAGGCTATCAACGAACTGAAGTTTCATCCAAGACAAGCGAATCTCTTGCTCTCAGGCAGCAAAGATCATGCCATACGGTTGTGGAACATACAAACGCATGTGTGTATAGCAATTTTTGGTGGTGTGGAGGGTCATCGTGATGAGGTACTATCGATAGACTTTGATTTACGTGGAGAGCGTATAATGTCCAGTGGCATGGACCATTCTTTAAAACTGTGGCGCATTGACACGCCCGAATTTAAAGACAAAATTGAAATGTCCCGCACCTTCAATCCGAATAAATCCCAGCTACCGTTTCCTACAATTATGCAACATTTTCCAGAATTTTCTACAAGAGACATTCACCGCAACTATGTGGATTGTGTACAATGGTTTGGAGATTTCGTCCTCTCAAAGTCATGCGAAAATTCAATAGTATGTTGGAAACCGGGACAGTTACACCAAACGCTGTCTCAGCTAAAGCCAAATGATCCTTCGTGTACAATCATTAGTGAATTCAATTACGATGAGTGTGAAATATGGTTTGTACGTTTTGGCTTTAACCCTTGGCACAAGATTGTAGCTTTGGGCAACCAATATGGCAAAGTGTATGTATGGGAACTGGATCCATCGGACCCTAGACACACACATTCCAGCACCTTGAATAATATTCGATGCACTTCAATTGTGAGACAGACTGCATTTTCTCGTGATGCAACAGTACTGGTGTGGGTATGTGATGACGGCACAGTGTGGCGTTGGAATCGGAGAAATGCAGAAGTACACACACCATAATGCATACATTCATTTCACATGTTTTATATAAGTTATGTTTTATTATATGAAATATAATTAAAATAAAATGTTATTTTTCTATCCACCAATTTTTGTTAAATATTTCTATAAATGACTTAAATCCTATCCATATATTTAATTCTGATTTCGGAATGACATCGGAAATAAGCATTATTTAAAGCCGGTCGTTAAAATCCGCACATTAAAAACATCGTCTTTTAACATTAGTTAAACAGTTGTGTTATTTTTTAATCTAACTTTAAGATTTGTTGGTTGATATTTAAGAATATTTATGAAATAACGACAGTTTATTGTAAGAAAAAATCTACTAATCTCTAATCCATGATGAGTTAGTTTCTAACAGACGACAAATTATTTTACATTAAACATGTATCTATGTAAATTAAATTATGCATTTCTATGTTAAATTGAAAGTATTTTTTTAATTATTTGTGTGTGACTTGCGTTACTAGTTTTGTTATGGTAGCATATCCTTGTTATTGTATGCTTGTATTTGTACTTGTTCCCTTTAATATTCTAGTAGATGTTCTTCTGCGTCCTCCACTACATTATCCTACTCCAGTGCCTCCTTGAGTGTTACCATGGCGAATAGACGTAGCCGACACCACGTATCTGTACAACACCAACAACACGAGTCCAATAACAACAACGACAGAAACAACTTTAACAATAATAATTATCCACTGGGGTTGGTTACATTTAAAGTATTCTCCTTGTTTGGTCTTCCATCCAATAGCTGTGAGATGTGTGTATACATAGTAATATATATAGATGTAGTATATTTGTCGTTCTCATTGTTGTGTGTTTATAATAGAAAAATCAAATCGAAAGATTTCATCTGATCGATGTGCTGCACTCGAGATATGTTTTAAGTCAAAATGTTATTAACATAAACATTTAAGTGGTAAAAATATGTTAACGAGTAGAGGGTGTCAAACACATTCAGCTGTAATATGATTAGAAAATGAACGAATTCTATGGACAGCACTACGATATAGTAACTAATCAATTCGATTGTAGAGTCTGTGTATGTAAATATGTTATTTATTTTTAAGTACATATATTAATTTGTATACTTTGATTGGTATTTTTGGGTTGCAGTGTAATGGAGGGGTGTATATGTTCGGAGGGGTGTATCTATTAACACTCGGTCACATTTATAACAGGTTTCAAATGACATTCATACCCATTCGATCGAATGGTAGACTCTGGGTAGTTAGAAATGTTTATGTTGAGAATTGTTTTTGACATTAAGTACATTAATAAACCATTTAACAAACTCAGGTTAGGCGGTAAAATTTGCAGGTTTGCAAAATTAATTGTCGAAGAAAAATTTCTGTATTAGTACAGCACAGAAATATTTCTAAAAATAAACAGAAATATCAAAATAACAACAATATTGCATAGTTTTTTGTGTTGTTTATGATCCGTATAGAATTATTCACAAAAGTTACTTTGATAAATTGGTTATGACGAACCGGCGGAGGAGTTGCACAAATCTTAATACGGCGGCCTTATAAGTATTGAATCATATAGAGGTTGTGCTGTGACTGGAGAACACCTGACGTCATTACACTATTCATTTTTTTAAAGAATACCGACAAATCGAAGAATAATTTGAAATTATTTTTTAATACTTCAATTAATTTTAAAGACTTGGCCACTTTATCGAACTGATAATACTTCGTAGACAGGCGTCTATTAAACAAGGCTGTGTAAACGCTGATTGTAGCAATCAATTATTTAAAAAATAAACAAAAAAATCTATATATTTTTGTGGGTGCGTATGTATTTGGCAAAAGCAACATCACATTGTTTCGTCTTAGTCAAAAACTGGAGACACTATATGATCTACAAATAAAAACCTGTGTCCCAGTACATGGCATGGCTCTCCTAAAAACCCCATATCAGTTGTATTGACTTTGTCAAGCGAACAATACCTGTGTTTGTTTGAATAAAAAAACAAAAAGCGTTTTTACTTAAAATATTAGTTATTAGGCTATGGGTCTGTGCGTCGGAATGTATAAACAACACACAACATATTCAAAAGGGTTCCAAACTGTTATGGCAAAAAATAAATTAGTAACTTTTAAATCATTGACTGTGATCGCACATGTGAATGGACGACGATCAAATACGAAGGTTCGCAAAGCGATTTTGTGTCTTTAAAATGTTTTGATTTGTTGATTGTTCGAATTAATATAGAATAGAAATGCTGCAGCAAGAACCGACGCCATCGCTGCAATACGGGATAAATAAAATGTATGTAAACCACAATTTATAACTAGACCAGTTGACGAGTTATAAACGTCGGTAAAATTAACTGAGACAAATACTTTTCATTATATGTGTTCATATCTACAAAGATAATGTGATTGTGTTTTTATATAAAAAAAACAATTGTTGTGTGTAACATGTACCTACATATAGTTACACTGATCCGAATTTCGTTTAATATTTTAATTTAAGCACATCTTGTTAGCAATGCTAGATGAATTCTATGTTATAATGAGAGATTTTCGGTTTCTTTATTAGGGTAGTCAAACCCCTAATAGAGAAATGTAAATTTAAAATACTCAAGTGAAAATATCCGAAACTGAACTAATGACTTCAGCAAGCTCAACGGTATTTGTTGGATTGTATTTGAAAATTGTTTGGTCAATTTGAAGGTCATGATGTGTTCGAAATGTTAACAAGTTTTGTTACAAAGTCTGACGAAGTACGTTCATATTAATTTTATGTCTGACTTCACTTTGGTATTGTTCTCCCTTCAAATTTGTCAAATTTGCCCATTATTTTCGTGGGGTTATAATCAATCATCAGTTTTTTTTTTTGCTTCTATCTTCTATAGTCCTTGAATCGGTATAACAGAAATGAATAATAACACAGGAACTCGTCCAGAAATTGCGAACATTTTCATGTCGTATTCGCGCCACGAATCGTCTTTAACTTATTATTTGTCTCATTTAAAGGCAATCTATCTATCTATCAATTCATAGTCACGGCAACATCAATACATACATTGAACTGATACCACTACTGTTTCAGTCCATGCCCAGTGATATCCATTACAGGCCACCTTCACTCTGCCCTAACAACCACAATCGGTGATAACATGATTTTGGCCATTGCGAAATTGACCTAAAATCGGCAATTTGAATCGTTAGTGCGACTGGAGGGAGGAAGTCGTTTCATAGTAACCAAATGAAAGTTCGCATTTTATTATCATCGCGGTGGATACTCATTCAAATTACAATGCCCTTATTGTGTTGGTTTGTATGTTTAGGGGCGGAGTGAGGCTAACCTATGAAATGAAAACTCTTCTGGTTTTGTTGGGGAAGCCGCAAAATGCGACTTCCCCATACTTTATTCAAATTAGAACTGAAATAATATTATCTTACAAAAATTAACTTAAGGTAAATGAAGAATAAAGTGAGCGTGGGAAAACGCTTAGTAAGCATAATGCACGCTTACTATCTCGGAGCAGTGCGGACAACATACCTCAATAAAGTGAGGGTGTAAAGTTACATACTGAATGTATTGTAACTTGAGTAAAAGCATACTATTAGTTGGATACAGAAGGTATGCCAACTTGGACAAATATGTAAACCAGTATGATACGTTGTCATACGGAAGGTATGGCAACATGGATGAATCAAACACACTACACCTCCCTTTTTAACAAAGAATAATCAACGGTTTAAGTTGATTATTCTTAGTTGAGTTTAAGTCGTATAATTTTATAATTCATGAATTTTATTCACATAAATTTACAATTAACAGTCAGTGCTGGCATTATTTAAATTTAGTTCTGGTTTATTTTAAAATTACGTTTAATGTTTATAAGTTACTCATATTTGTTTTTTTTTTTTTTGTATAAAGACTAATGCTTACATATATATTTAACTTTACTTATTTAATACGGTTACAATTTTTGTTCTATAATATATGTTGTAGTAAATAAAAATTATTACATGAGAATAACGAAAAATAGCAAAAAAATTTTTTTTGAACTTAAACGATATCTATAAAATATAATTTATGATTTGTAAAACTCAAATATAATTTTATAAAATTTTGTTGTGGGATCTTAAATTTTAATATAAGTGATTTAATATGTTTTTTTTTTTCATTATTTTACATATATACATATTTTTTTATTAATTAATAGATGTATTCTTATATATTAGTTTACTAAGTCGAATTGAAAAGTTAAATGATCTAAAGTAGATTTAGATTATTGCTATATATGTATGTTTATATATTATTACTATGTATTACTATATATATGTATGTTTTTATATTATTACTATGTATTACTATATATATGTATGTTTTTATATTATTACTATGTATTATATTATTATATTTTCATAGGTACTGGCCAGTTATCTATGTTTTATGTAAGTTTTATAATTTATTGTATGTATATGCTAAATTTATATATACGTATATTTTAGAGGCAGAGTTATATTTAAAAGGCAGTTAAAAAAAAACAATATTTTCAATATTTTTGTTCTTAATTCAAGTTATTGCTTAATGCATTGAACAATTTTAAACGGTTTTTATGTACTTCAATACTTTTTCTGTCCGACGATGACAGCGTGCAATTCCCATTAGAATCTATATTTTCGACAGAATAGGGGCCTTTGAATAATTGTTCCAATTTATGGCCGCCATTATTCTCTACTAGTACTAAATCTCCTATTTGTACGTGTAAAGGATTAGCCGTTTTGTCATATTGTAATTTATTGGAGAATTTTGATTGAGTAATCATTTTGGCAGCTCGTTGTCTTGCCATTTGGAGTCTGTACTTCACTTCTTTTTCATAAGAGTCAACATTATAAAGTGGATCTACAGTGTTAAAACCAATAGAATCAATGATATTTGGAATTTTGCCGAAAACCAATTCATACGGACAATAACCATGGATTGTTGATGGAGTAGTATTAAAACAGTATGTAAAATATTTAAGCCATTCGTCCCAATCCGTTCGTTCTAATGACACATAAGAACGAATATATTCATTAAATGTCCTATGTGACCTTTCTATGGATCCAACTGTTTGATGGTGGTATGCTGTTGAGGGAGCATGTTTCACATCCAACATATTAAAAAGTTCCTGCAGGGTCTGGTTTTTATACTCAGTTCCTCTGTCAGTTAAAACTTTTCTCATTGGTCCATATGTAAGTACAAAGTTTTCAAATATTGCCGTAGCTATTGTTTTTGCCGTTTTATCGGGTACTGGTATAGTTACCAGGTACTTGGTGAGATCACATATTATTGTTACTGCGTATTCGTTACCGCTGTTTGACTTAATAAATGGGCCTATTGTATCAATAACGAGAATATCAAAGGCACTTGCTGGCGTTTCCGTTATACACATAGGTTCTTTCGTCCTTTTAAGGGACTTGTTCTCTTGGCATTTACTGCAATTTTTAACATAGTTTTTGATGTCTTTAGACATTCCTTTCCAACGATATTTATTGCGGAGTTTTTCTGACATTCTTTTGATGCCAGGGTGACCTCCGTATAATGGGTCATTATGATACGTTTGTAGGAGTTTTCTTTTCTGCTCGTCAGCAGATATTTTCTTTAATTTTGGCGTTAACGCTATTGTTAGTTTCTTTAATAACTGGTTCGCACAGTTTTTGAAATCATTGATTCGAATCATATTGAATAAATCCTCATTTAATGAGAGTTGCAACTTGAATATTCCCTTATTACCGGTTATTTTTTCCAACCTAGGAATGAATTGACTTAGATCAAAGCTTCCATTAGTAATAAGGTCATCAATCTTTACATTTTCTAAAGTTTTTCTCCCGTATTTAAGGATACACTTTGGAGTTGTACCAGAGAGAAAAAACTTTAGGCGAACACTTTTCTTTACCTCCTTTGCATTTAGTGGTTCGTAGACCCTAGGAATGTCTGACACGCTTGTTAATTTTTTATCTTTTTGTGTTTGGTCTTTCTTTCTTTTGGTCGTTAAACCTTATCAAGACCGTTTCCGACTGAAGCAGCCCTGATATAATATTTTCGCAATGTCTTTTTATGCAACTGGTAAAGAGTTACCAGTAGTTGCGCGGCTAGTTAAGCGATAATTATAATAAGGTAAATAGTAGGATGCTCAACCTTAAGCACAATGTCATTTACTACATTGGCATTCGGTTTGTCTATTTTAGATTCTGAGTCACCCATTGTTTAACAATGTAAAACCAAGCTGATAAAGATTTTATAGATTTGATGATATTTATGTTTGAGTTGAATTTGTCTGAATGTAATTAATCAATTCAAGTATCCCCGATTATATGTTATCAAATTCGGAGGCACCGCCAAAAATATTGCATGTAAACAAAAACAGAATGGAAACAATAAATATTTAAATGTTGTTTTTTTTTTTTATATAGTTTGCCTTTGTTGTCGTGGTATATATTATATAAATATAAGTGTTTTGTTTTAATTATTTGCATTTAATAATGTATAGGGGTTGTTGTTGCAGTTTTTTGGTTAATGCTAGAACTAAAATCTGTATTGCTGTTGTGTTAAGTTAATATTTTAACAATAATAATTTTAAGGGGACATTATTTTTCTGCTAGTGTGGGTGGTCGATATTATCCTTGTTGCACTTCTTTAAAAACAAAAGGGGGTTACCTGTTATTGTAGTTGCTTGTTTGTTTTGTTTATTTTCTTAGACATAGATTTTCACATCGTTGGTGTATTTCTTCGAGAACTCGACAGGCATCCCACAATACAGCATTTGCGAATTTCTGGCATTATGGTATTTGTTTGTAAAAATTATCTGCAATATATGGAATATGAAGACGAACGCTTTCCTTTTCTCTACTTTTTCACTGTTCTTCCTTCGCCAATTTCATCCTTTCTTCTGCTTTTTTTTGGATTAATTTCTTTTTGGATTAATTTCTTTCTCTTTGGATTAATTTCTTTCTCGATGAGAGGCAGGAGATTGCGAGAGTGAAAGTGCACAGCTCCTTTTTGTTCTCTTTTAACTTTTCATTCATTACTGGTTTCTGCACATACGTGTATTCGGAAATCTCAAGACCCCGTTTGTTTATGTGGTGTTTCGCTGATAGTTGTTGTTCACAATAGAGAATGTCAGAATCAGTCACATGCAGCTTTTGTTTTATTATGTCAATGTTTTTCTTTTTTTTTTGTTTGTTGTATAAAAAAAATTATATTTTAACCTTGTATTGGTTTTTGCTTCCATTTTTAAGTTATTTTTTAAATGGCCTATTACGATTTTTTGTGGATTTTTTAAAGTTGTTTATTTTGTGTTTGAATTTACTTTTTTTTCAATTTTTTATCTTGTTTCAACTAGCAAAAAAAATCGTTTTTTTTTTCTTATTTTTTCCTTGTGTTGTTTTTAGGTTTTTTTTTTTTTCTCGTTGTTTTTTGAAGATTTTTTTATGTTTTGTTTGATATTATCTGAGCAAAGTTTTCTTCTGCTTTCTCATATTCAAATGATTCATTTTTTTTCTTTTCTTTTTTTGGCATTCATCTTTTTGTAAATCATTTTTTTTTTGGTTTGTTTGTTTGAATTTCACATATAGTTGTTGTTGTTGTTAAATCCTTTTTCGATTGATACTTAAACAAGGATCATTAATCAAATCAATTGTTTCTTTGTCTTTTTTTAGCAAACCCGAGGCATTTTTCTTTCTTTTTTCTATTTATAATTTACGAGCTGGCACGGTCTGTGTTGCTGGTCCATAGTTTAAGCGTTTAATATATATAGATTATCCGAAATCACATTATACATGGTGCACCACTTTTGTAGATTTTAAAGTTTTTTTTTTTTGTTTGGCAGGATCGCCATGAAATGAAAACTCTTCTGGTTTTGTTGGGGAAGCCGCAAAATGCGACTTCCCCATACTTTATTCAAATTAGAACTGAAATAATATTATCTTACAAAAATTAACTTAAGGTAAATGAAGAATAAAGTGAGCGTGGGAAAACGTTTAGTAAGCATAATGCACGCTTACTATCTCGGAGCAGTGCGGACAACATACCTCAATAAAGTGAGGGTGTAAAGTTACATACTGAATGTATTGTAACTTGAGTAAAAGCATACTATTAGTTGGATACAGAAGGTATGCCAACTTGGACAAATATGTAAACCAGTATGATACGTTGTCATACGGAAGGTATGGCAACATGGATGAATCAAACACACTACACCTAGTTCCTAAAAGTCCTGTAATTGTAGAATGATGTTGCTACCCAATGCATAGGAAAACACATCAGAATATACTTACATTGTGTGTGCGAATAATGGTGTAGTATGTTTACATTTATTAATAAATGTACAATCGCAATTTTCCCAAATATGATACAAAACACTTCTGTATGTGGTATATTAATATTATGTTACCGAACATACGTCATGTTTGCCCTTAATGCATATTAAGCTGTGACGGGCTAGCCTAGCTATTTGAAATGGTAGACATTTATGTACCTTCCTGTGAAATTTGAAATGAGTTTCTTAAGGTTGTGTAAATTGGCATCTATCTCTTAAATATTTTGTGGTTGCTATTCATTTAACATCATCTCTATAGAAATCTCATTGACTAAATATCTACATATTCATGGGCTTTCAGCTGGACAGAATCTTGTGACCGAAATTGTTTAAATTTTAATAAAGGAAGATATTTTTAACGGTCGTTCTGGGACTATAATCTCCGATATTTTACTTTGATTTTCTCGATCTAGCATACCATATTTAAAGCCACACAAACCGAGAATAAAACAGCTCAAGCCTACCAACATACAAAAACCAAGGCATTTTTTATCATAACTTATATATTGCTATTGGGACTGGACTATAATTAATGTTGATACATGATACATGCTTGCTTATAGGCGTAATGATCAAAACTGTTATTTAGAATTTGTTGAGTAATTTTGTTCTATATTAATATGAATGTACCGTGAGTTATCCTAAAAGAGTGAGTTAATAATACAGAATCGAGCGTCGTAATAAAAAATAATGAAATTGTGTAACTGAATAGTACTCTTCTAGCAACATTATTTCATATTCGTTTAATGTTCAGCATCATTAAGGAATAACGTTACATTGGCATGTCGGACATTGTTCTTATTATCCGAGAAAGTTTTATGTAGACATAAAAATAAATGTTATTTCTGCTACCATTGACATTGGATGCTCCTTAGATGAAAAATATCTTGGGATTGGTTGAATCATCATGCATCATTAATAAAACGTTCGTGGGTTTCTTACTCTTATTCCGCCATAACCGTTTGGATAATGTCATCGTTTGAGTTGAATTTGTAAATGAAACGGCATAGATGATCGAAATTAAAAAAAAAACACTTGATTAGACATTTCTATAAGTAATTCGTGTTGTAGTTTCGATTGGCCTAGTTTTGATGTTTTAAGGGTGTCTGTGTCAGCTTAGGAAATAATATAACGGTTTGCTTAAAATGTTTAATTTTTTTTCCAAAAATTGGAATAGCAAAACTTAACTCCTGACATGCAAATCCCATAAATGGCTACCCAAACAGCCAGTGGTTTGTCCTTCGAGGGTTACTTGTGCTCATACAATATTTGTTTGTGTGTATGTACCTATTTGCATTTGTGAAGTGAAGATAAAAAACTTTGGGTCAAATGGAAGAAATACCCCAACATTTTCAGGTGTTTTTCTATCTGTTCTCGAGATTATCATTCATTGCTGTTGTTGTGGCTAGAACTCACAGCCAATTAATGGAAAAGCCATAGCAATTGTTAGTACCAGCAATAATAACAAGAACGACAACAACGCTACCTAAGGAACAATAAAAATTTATTTGCTTTTAGGATTTCGGATGACATTTCATGACTCGATAGCATTTCTTTTATTTGTTGATGTTGGTGGTTAGTTGGTGTTTATGGCCCAAAATGCCAAAGCAGCCACACTAACAACTGGATGATACCGTCTTCTGTATATGTATGTACGAAAGGCAATACTTGTACTAAATTTCGTTCTCGTAGTGGCAACATAATTGATATCCTTTTCTTGTGGAATCCTTATAGAAACAAATTTATAACGTTAATCGCAATAGCGTGAGCTAGCCAAAGTATTGCAGCAAAAACGAAACAAATTTGCGCCACTGAAAGAGTAACAGACAATAACGGACGCCTAGGTAAAACGTTGAATGGGGCAGCGGGAGTGGGAAAATGTTTTTCTTTAATTTCCATCGAAAGAAATAAACTAAACTGGTGGACATTTCGAGAGATGGATAAATGGATGGATGGTTCATGAAGTTAAATTTTTTGCCAGCATTTAGTTTAAATTGTAACTTCGGACTATTGAGTCGCGTCTAATGCCATCAACGGTTGTACGAAACATAACATCCTAAAACGTCCCTTATATACATACGTGCAGTCTTATGTGAACATAAAATACGAATTTGCAATTGTCACTTGTGGATGATGAGTGCGTGGAAATGCGTGCCAAATAGATACAAATTTTGATCTACTCAAGACACTCATACCAGTTTTTATCCAATGTGAATATCTCAATCTGTCAGTAATCTGAACATACGACTTAAATATTGAAAAGATTTTCGTGCAGAAGCGTCATGAGTCGCTTAAGACGTGAAAATAGTCGCAACAGTATAATTACCGTGGAATTAATTCAGTTCATAATTCAGTATCGAGCTAAGGAGTCCAAAAAAAGGTGTGCAATCCTTTTGATTTCTCAATATTTGTTCCAATTGGATTCAAGTTTCCAGCGGAGCCTTTGTTGAATTCTGTTTGTGTGTGTTTGCGCTTGCTTCAAGACTACGTTGAAGTTTCTTATATCCTAAATGTTGTATTTCGATGACATAAGGAAAGTGTTAAAAAATTGTTTACGAATTCGTAGAAAGATCTGCACAAATTGTAACGTTTTGTATTCCCTCAACCCGTAACACCGTAGTCATTGTTGAATGAAAAATAGAAATATTTAGATCAAGTGAGTGTTGTGAAGCAACAAATGCACTGTTTTTACAAATGAATGAAAAAGAGGTAATAATTTTGAACGATGCCACCAGGTAATACATATGTGACATGTGATAATTAAAATAAACAGGGCCAAATGATCCCGTAAAGGTATCATTGCAGTTGTGATTATTTCAATATGATTGGATAACAGAGCAATGATCAAACCAGTAAAGAAAGTCTTCAAGTCGGGCGGGGCCGACTTTATGATACCCTACACCATTTTGCTAATTAAGTAGAGCTCCACATAACAATTAAAAGTTTTTATGGGAGAATTCAATCATACAAGCTATGATTATAATTATAATTAAAAGTTCAAAGGGCTAAATATGCCGAAGCATTTGTATCTTTTAAATTCGGAATTGTATTGCCCATTTGGTGCATAATTAATTTGAAATCGGATAAAGATATATATGGGAGCTATATCCAAATCTGAATCGATCTCGATAAAATTTGGCAAAGATATTTCTGAGCTGTATTTGATATATTTCCCCAAATATTGTTGTTGCATAGTGCATATTACGGGTGGACAAAAATAACAAATCGGATGAACAATATATATGGGAGCTATAGCTATATCTGAACCGATTTCGATCAAATTTGGTATACATATTTTTAGGCCTAATTTGGTTGTATATGCAAAATTCCATACAATTCGGGCTGATGTTGGTGCACAATAAAAGGCAAATCGGACGAAGATATATATGGGAGCTATATCTAAATTTTGACCGATTATCTCCAATTTCAATAGGGTTCGTCCAAACAAAAGATCTTTGCAAAATTTCATCTGGATCGGGCAATAAATGCGACCTGTACTTTGTTTACAAAAATACATGGACAGACGGACGGACGGACATGCATAAATCGACTCAGAATGTGATTCTATGCAGATCATTAAAAGGAACTATGGGTCTTTCTCGTTTCCTTCTGCCTGTTACAAACAAATGCACAAAGACATAATACCCTGACCACCTTGTGGTGTAGGGTATAAAAAGAAAAGTGTTTATTTTTATAGCTTTTTAAAAAGGGCGTATATAAAATATTTTTTAGACAAATTTAGAGGAGTATCATAGGAAAAAAGAATAAAAGAAGCCGCCACTTTTGACACTATTTCAAAAAAGCGTATTACATGAAACAAAGACAGTAAATATATCCCATCTTTAACTTTATGAATGTTGAATTTGAAATGTTAAAATTTACTATTTTATTTTGTTTTTGATTCGAATCTGTAGATATATATAGTTTTATATAGTTTACAAATTCGCTCTTAAAAGCCAGTCTGGATGTATTTAATTGTTGGCTCTATTTTTCCTCTATTTTATGGTGAACTATTTTGCTCGATTTATGGTTGGATACATGGTAGAAAAATACAGGTAGATGCATAAACGATTGGGAGCATTGATATTTCAAAAAAATGTAAATGTTTTTTCTAATATAAGTAGATTTTAATTCGCGTTTTTCAACATTTTTTACAAATTTAAATAATTTTTCATTCAATCAGCAACATTCAACATTTTTAATTCCAAAATTGGTTTTACAGTTCATTGTCCCAGCAGCTGTTTCGATGCGTCTACCTATAGTCTTTTACCATGGTTGGATAATTAGGCATGTCAATTGTCATGTTAGGGACTTGTTTTAATTTAGAGACATTTTTTTATAAAGCAAGGACTGAATCACATGGAAATACGCATACTGTCGTGAAACCTTTTTACTAAATAAGGCCAACTTTTGCACAAAATAGTTTCGTCTTTAAAAATTACCTACACCACAAGGTGGTCAGGGTATTATGTCTTTGTGCATTTGTTTGTAACAGGCAGAAGGAAACGAGATAGACCCATAGTTCCTTTTGATGATCTGCATAGAATCACATTCTGAGTCGATTTATGCATGTCCGTCCGTCCGTCCGTCCATCCGTCTGTCCGTCTGTCCATGTATTTTTGTAAACAAAGTACAGGTCGCATTTATTGCCCGATCCAGATGAAATTTTGCACAGATCATTTGTTTGGCCCAAGGACGAACCCTATTGAAATTGGAAATAATCGGTCAAAATTTAGATATAGCTCCCATATATATCTTCGTCCGATTTGCCTTTTATTGCGCACCAAACGTGTAATATCAGCCCGAATTGTATGGAATTTTGCATATACACCCAAATTAGGCCTGAAAATATGTATGCCAAATTTGATCGAAATCGGTTCAGATATAGCTATAGCTCCCATATATATTGTTCATCCGATTTATTATTTTTGTCCACCGCCGCCATAATATGCACTCTACAACAACAATATTTGGGGAAATATATCAAATACAGCTCCGAAATATCTTTGCTAAATTTTATCGAGATCGGTTCAGATTTGGATATAGCTCCCATATATAACTTCGTCCGATTTACTTTTTATTGTGCACCAAACGTCTAATATTTGTCCAAATGGGATGGAATTTGGCACTTACGAGTCTATTGAGTCTAGAAGCTAGTATGCCAAATTTGATGGAAATCGGTTTAGATATAGCTATAGCTCCCATGTATATTGTTCATCCGATTTGTTATTTTTGTCCACCGCCGCCGTAATATGCACTCCGTAACAACGATATTCAGGGAAATATATCAAATACAGCTCAGAAATATCTTTGCTAAATTTTATCGAGATCGGTTCAGAATGGGCATTGGGCGTTATCCAAATGGGCAATACAATTCCGAATTTTAAAGATACAAATGCTTCGGCATATTTAGTCCTTTGAACTTTAAGTTATAATTATAATCATTGCGTGTATGATTGAATTCTCCCATAAAAACTTTTAATTGTTATGTGTAGCTCTACTGAATTAGCAAAGTGGTGTAGGCCGCCCGACTTTAAGACTTTCTTTACTGGTTCAATATTCTATTGGGTTTGTTTATTACTGGATAGTGCTGGTTTACAAAGGCTGATATCTTCTAAATCAAACAAAAAAGTATATAAGCAAGAAGTGAATCTTTACTTATTTATTTTTGCTTTTCGGAAATTTAAAATTACAATTAAAAATATTAAGAACAAATGAATTAATTTCATACTCTTAATAATTAATTCAAAATAATAGCAAATTTAAGAAATTTTCTTTGGGTCTAACTTTACGCACCTATCGCTCACATACTCAAAGGGTGTCACATCTTAAAAAATGCAATTTCGAGAAAACACATTTAATTCCAAAAACGGAATTTTTGAGTTATGCCATTCTTTGAGTAAACGAGTAATATGTACTCTATATTAATTTATGTTCGGAACACGCCTTCTTTTATCATTCCTCATATACAATTCAAATGTCTTTAAAGTTTTATCAATATCCGTTGTTGATATCAATGAGACAATTTTTTTTAGAAACATTAATTAATGACTTTGCCCTAATTGACACATTTTTATATTATCTGTCTTAAAGCGATTGGTTTATTAAAAATGTAAGCGTAAGATATCAAGATTGTCATAACTCAATTATCGATGCTAAATTACTCCATATTATATCTTAAAAGCTATTTAAACGGAGTAGGGTAGCTGAGCTCCAGTTACCGGCTCCAGAAGAGAATATTTAGAAGTAATTATTACTCAAAAATCGGTACTAAAACATAATCGGTAGCTTAAATTTACACACCATTATTCGACGTTTTTCACATATGCCAAGCGATTTTGGCGCGAAGTGGTTACAAGGGTTGCATATTTTTAAGAAATGCATACCAGAATACAGGCTTTGAATCAGCGAACGAAAACAAACGATACGAATATCGTACGGCTCACACGAAGTCACAAACTATTAAATTTTTTTCATCGTTCTGAACTCCAAACAGAACAGAACCAAAAACATTTCAATGCCAGAAATACACAAACAATACGATTGCCTTAATGTACTTCGGCTGTGGATTGCCGAGATGTATCGTTTGCAAACGAGTCGCCATGAAACGTTTCCAAACGTTTGCCGTGTAAAACGATGACTGGAACATTAAGAGCTGTCATTGTAAATATTGTTTTTTGTGTCTCTTTTCGTTGTATGATGTACAAATAAATAAATAAAATGCCATGGATTTAACTTAATATTACTTTGTACATTATTTAGAATGAGTTAATATACAGGGAAACGTTAGCAATGTATTTATATCGTACTGCTTCGTTTCCAATATTGTTTTTTTGTTGTTGCTTTGTTTTCGTTTCACTCACCGGCGCAAACAGTACAACTTAACAAACAAGTCCCGTTATCTTAATATCGATTTTGTTTCGTTTCCTACTTCGAGAAAATACAGAACGATACGATTGCATACTGTTCATATAGTTTATTTTCGTTCGCTGCTTTGAAGACCATCCACATCAAATATGTCAAATGTAACGCTTTAGTAACGACGGAACGTGTGACACAATGACGGGTATGTGGTGTCTTTCGGGTTCTACTTCTCATTTTCAATGCAAATTTAGATAACAATAACATCGGAATCTTCAGTTTAATGTTAATATAGAATTACATACGCATGAAATGTAGACAATATGTAGTGAATGCCAATGCCGACATACGTTTTTCCTCTGGTTTCCTTTTTAGTATTAATTAGATTTATTGTAAATACTGATGGAAAACTAATCATACCGCAAACTCTTACAAGAAAAAGAAAACAGAAATCAATGCAACCTATCTGTCAACGACTCACAAATTTGGACTAGTGAACTCTTAATTCATTGAGATTGAATTCGTTGATATAACTTATACTTCTGCGTAGTTCCGCTTTGCAAACACATACCGATAACACATTTCCGCACTTTGCATACCTACCAATACTCACATTTCACATACATACGCTATACTCAATAACAATAAACACTCACACATAATTATGATGCACAATTCCACTAACCGAACTACCAAACCCCAACACCACTAACTTGCCTGTATTAAGCCAACAAAAAAAAAAAAATACAGAAATTAGCGCACTCCCTAAACATAACAAGACTTTCTAATTTCATTTGATTTTGTTTCTCTGTTAAAAGAATTTTGAACTTTATTTAGGCTTTTGCTTTCCTAAATTAGATCCTAGTATTTTATTTTTTGTATTTACCGCTAAGTTTGTTGAAAAACCTTTAAATTTTTCCGTTCGAGTTTTTGTTTTTGGATTTTCGTTAGAACAAATCTTGCAACGAAATACTAATAATTGTGATTTTTATTTCTCCTTTGTCCTTCTAAAACTCCCAAAATATCCCACCAATTGTCCTTGAAACCCTATAGACGCCTCGCCGATGAAGACGATGAACTGTCCGAAGTGCAGCCGGATGCTGTCCCGCCAGAGGTGCGGGAATGGTTGGCATCCACATTTACGCGGCAGTTGGCTACCACGCGTAAGAAAACCGATGAGAAACCCAAGTTTCGTTCAGTGGCACATGCCATACGGGCTGGTATTTTTGTGGACCGCATTTATCGACGAGTTTCAAGTACTGCGCTTATGACTTTTCCTCCAGAGGTGGTCAAAGTGCTGAAGGTAAGGAGAAATAATGTCGGATTATGTTTAACGAACAGATGTAAATGGAATTTTTTCTTTGGTAAAATTTAGACATTGGACGACTGGTGTTTTGATGTATTCGCTTTGGCAGAGGCTGCCAATGGCCAACCTGTCAAATACATTGGCTATGACTTGCTCAACCGATACGGCATAATTCACAAGTTCAAAATTGCACCCGCTACCCTGGAAATATTTTTAAATCGAATCGAGGAGGGCTACTGCCGCTATCGCAATCCATATCACAATAACTTGCACGCGGCAGATGTCACCCAAACGGTCCACCACATGCTGTGCCAAACGGGCCTAATGAACTGGCTAACAGATCTCGAAATATTTGCCACCCTGTTGGCGGCTCTCATCCATGACTACGAACACACAGGAACGACCAACAATTTCCACGTGATGTCCGGCTCGGAGACCGCCTTGTTGTACAATGACCGCGCGGTCTTGGAAAATCATCACATAAGCGCCGCGTTTCGTTTGCTAAAAGATGATGACTGCAATGTGCTTTCGAATTTATCACGAGAGGAGTACCGCGAACTGAGAACACTCGTCATCGACATGGTGCTATCCACCGACATGTCCTTCCACTTTCAGCAACTGAAAAACATGAAAAATCTACTCACACTCAATGAGGCTACTGTTGATAAGTCTAAGGCTTTGGCCCTGGTCCTCCACTGTTGTGACATTTCGCATCCTGCCAAACGTTGGAATCTCCATCATCGCTGGACGATGTTGTTGCTGGAGGAATTCTTCCGCCAGGGTGATCTTGAAAGGGAATTGGGCCTGCCATTCAGCCCCTTGTGCGATCGTAATAACACTTTGGTGGCCGAATCACAGATTGGTTTTATCGATTTCATTGTGGATCCTAGTATGTCTGTCATGGCGGATATGTTGGAGCATGTTTTGGCACCAATAGCTCCGATGTGCAAGAACGTCAATGCAAGTATAGATGCCGGCGATGTGCCCGTTGACGGACCCACATCAACGGGTAGTACGAGTCGAAGTAATTTGAAAAATCGTCCAACCTGCGAAGCAATAACCGAAGACAATGAGAATAAATCTTCCGAAGATGCTAACAACTCCACACAGCCAGTGGCAACGCAAAGTAAGGGAGTTGTCAGCGGTGGCGGATCGAGTTCATCAGCTGCAACTGCATTTAAACATAAATTTACGATTCGTAAACCCTGGGTTGCGTGTCTAACTGACAATAAGAAAATATGGAAGGAACAAGCCATTAAAGGTACGTCCCATAAGAAAATCTGTATTTTTTTCTTTGAAGTGAAAAGGAAAAACTTTTAGATTTTCCAGAAATGTAAAATGGAAGAGAATAAATTGAGCTATTTTCTAATCTCAATAAAAAATTCTATTCCGTTTCTGAGATATTTTTTTTCCAAGAACAACAATTAATTCTTACTAATTTTTACAGATGCAGAAGCCAGAGCAGCTGCAGCCGCATTAGAAGAATCTGATAAAAAATCTGAGGACTAAAAACCGGATCATAGACAAACTTAAAGAAACATGATAACCGATACGTCCATCGTATGAACTTTGAAGTTTAAGCAAAAATACATTTGGATGAAAGCTCAAATATATTATTAAAATACAAATTAAGTAATACTAAGTAATACTAAATTCTACAACTTACTAAAAGGACCCTGAAAAGAAAGCCATAAGAACAGCAAGTTATTCAACCTAATTTTACAAAATTGCTATAAGAACTAACTATTAATACATTCACAAAGATAAGTAACCCAAACAAAATAAAAATACATACATATATATTTTAAAAAGATAAACTTATTTACAAAAAAAAAAAAACGTCAAACAAAAACACCACATGATTACGCTTGAATTAAATAAAAAATATATTTAAACATGTGTATGTATTTACCTGTGTATGTTATTTTTTGGAAACAAAGAATTTTGTAAATATTACATAAAAGAAAAATATATATGTACGTGTATGTACACATATTATAAACATTAGAATATACCGCAGAAATAATTATTCGCAGTTATATCAAAGTAATCCTAAGTTGAGATAATCAATTTTTGTTAAGATTTATATCAAATTTTATTCTGCTATGTCTGTTACAGTGAGGTAAACATAAGTTTTTTGTTGGTACAATTTTTTTGTTATTATATAAACATTAAAATAAATTTAGGTCAAAATTGTTAATATTTTTGATTTGTTTAGAGTTATTATTTATTTTTTACGTGTTATTGTATGGAATAATATGTTACACGTTTTTCTTTATATCTCAAAGATTTGTGAAGCACTCCTAAATGTTACACTGGAAAGGGACAACATCTTTTGGTTGGTACTAAAGGCAAACTCTACAGTTATACCCATGGTACAATAACTAATGGTAGAATAAAACTACCTTTAAAATATCACTTTTTTGTGCCCATATTTTGTCAAAACACACACACCACGTGTATATGTGTTCATTGTTTTGAATAAAAGGGGAAGCAATTAAAATGTTGTTCAAATTTAAATGTGGAATAAATTAACCAATTTTTGGAAAAACAATATTGCCTTTCTATTGTGGATTTAAATGTGTGGTATAAGTCCTACCATGGTGTTGTTGTTGTACAACAATTTGAAACAAGAAAAAAATGTTGGTTGTAAATAATATTTACTAATATCATTTGGAAATTACGTTCACCAAATACTGAGTCCCATAACCAAGACCACAAATTAAATATTCCTGTGCATTAAGGGCAAGACTCATTCAGAAAACGTATTTTTTAAATTATATTACTTTCAACAAAACGTCAGCACATGCAGTTATCTATTAATTATACCATAAACCCCAATATGTCACACAGGTTTTGTGTTTTTCTCAATTTAAGAAATGTGAGAAAAAAATTAATATAAACAAATCAATTGTTGCATGTTTTAAAAGCATATTTGACGAAATAAGACTTTAGAACCAAATGTAATCTTGTGGTTCTTCTAGGTTCAACATTCATTCTGGTTGTTCGAGGCTAATAACCTCTTCCTAGCAGAATCAATTATTCGCAACAACTTTTTTTAATGTAACGTTTTTATAAATACTTGAACCAGACCAAAAAAGCAAGATTTCAAAATTACGATTGAACAGGAACACTTTTCACATTATTTATACATATTCTGCAAAGAATAAATTAAAAGCTAAATACTTTGAAAATTGTTGTATTTATTTAATAAAAAATGAATAGGTACACCATAGTACAATAATTAAAAGGTAGGTCAGATAAATCACTTAAATTCAAAAATTTCTTATGATAATCAAATTTAATCGCCCTGTCCTAACTTGTAATGAATGTTTCATGGATACCCACAAGGTACAATAAAAAGGAATTGAATGACTATCTGCTGATTACAATTTTTGGTGAGCGTGCCCAACGTGTGACATTTTTTTTTAACTTGTGTTGATAATAAAATACTTACAATTTCAATTTAAAAATGTTAGCTGAATTTTTTCGGCTGAATTTTTTCGGCATTTCAGAATCTTTTTTTACTGAAGTAGGGATCGAAAAAGTAAATGTTTCATCGTAGTAAGAACAAAATAAAAACATATTACCCCGACTTTCACATATTTAAAAAGTTTAGTTTGCATTTTATATTCAAGACCGAAAAATTTTCGAGCTTAACATTTGGATGCACAATGAATATATTTTTATGAATTAAATGTTTTTTTTTTTAATAAATTCAGTTGGGATACCTTTGTCTTTTTCTTAAATGATATGAAATTTAACATTAATGAATTTTGTTCCAAAGCAACTAATTTTTTTATTTTTTATTGTATATTTTAGTCGTTTTCGTTTTTTTTATTAAAAGATTCGCCATACATAGCATTTGAAAATGCTTACAGCGTCCAATAAAACAATATCACAAGGTTTTAAAATAACTCCTTTTTAAATGCAATTTAATTTAATATATTTATAAGAAGAAGCAAACAATAACATGTGATCCTTTGACTTGTATTTATAAGAAGAAGAAGCAAACAATAACATGTTATCCTTTGGCTTGCAAAATAATGATTTCTGTGCGTATAATATGTGTAAAATATATTAACCCAAGCACACTGTGTATAAAGCAAGAAAGGAAAACAAAACAACAATAAATTGACATATACATGCCTAACTATTAAAACATACACTGAAAGTGATTTCCACAATGAAAATGTACCTAAAAACTGATTGTCTTTATTCTATTCTACAACAATTGTAAATAAGTTTGACTGTCTTTGCCTCTATCTATGCTAAACTTGGATTATTTTTCTGTTTTTTTTTTTTTTTTTTTAATAAAGAACAATTTTATTTGTTATTGCAAATTTCCCCTTCTCGAATCTTAACTATTTAATTAGGAAACTGAAAAGAACAAAAATACAATACTACATGCTAAGAAAACTATTTATTATATAGCCTATAACTCTATTTACTATTACAAAATGGAATGAATGAAAGAATGAAAGAAAAATCGAGGATTGTTATTTATTTTTATACAATTTTTGAATCAGATTTATAGGTTGGTTGGTCGTATGAATGAATGTGTCGAAGAATGAATTTTTTGTTACAAACTGGTTATGTTGATCCTTTGGTTTTTACAGTTATCAACTCAATTGAGAATACACACAAAGTGTTTAGAAATAAAAACGTTTTTTAAAATGTCTGATAGCGGGACCAGTCTTTTAAGGTTTACCATTGCTCTGAACAATCTATCTAAACTTTATTTCTGTTAAATTGACCATTCTTTTCAGTATATTGGAGTAGGAACGTATTTCGCAGGCCGAAAACGCCACAAACATTTATGTAGTAAACATTAAATAAAATTAGACAAACTCACATTTTACGATCAAATAGAAAGAATATAATAGGAGTAAAACAAACATTGGAATAATGTTTATTTATTTCCTAATGTTTTTCGAACCCACATTCAGTTTCAATCAGAGCAATGGTAAATATACTTAGCAGTAAGGTACCATAATATCAGCTGAAATTGGGATCATAGCTTTATTAAGGTAGTAAAAACAAATGAAATACACACTCGATTTAAACTATATTTAAAAAATAATACATACATATATGTATTGCAAAACATTACCAACAACACAGCATCAAATATAACTAATATAAAACAAATATCTACTACAATTTATTTTAAAAAGAAGAAAAACAAAACAAACAACAACACTGCACGTAACATCCTACTGAACAATGGATGGACAGAACTATATTGGATATATTAATACAATAATAGCAAAACCATCAACAAATAATATTGGTTTTACAAGCAAACAAAAACAAAACAGAACATTGACGACCCATGAGATATGCAAATGGTTAAAGATTATTTAAATTGAAAACACAAGATTCCTGTATACTCTTGTTTGTCGATATTTTCAATTGACGTATATAAATACTTAAAGTAACAATTTTCGTGAAAAACATTCCCGATTGTCCAAGATCCCAGAGGATGCTATATGATGAGAAAGAAATCTTTTATAAGTCCTGCAAGGCTTAATATTTCCCAATCGATGAAAATTGAAACCTTCGCTTTTAGTTTAGGTTCTATATCCGATCACCGAAATTCCGTCTACGAGGAAGAATAAGATTAATAATTCTAATTTGTTAGTTCGATGGAAAATTCAAAGTGCCAAATGACCCTGCAAGAAGCTAATAGCTTTGCCATTTTTTTGGCAATTTTCAATTCAAGATTTGAAATAGCAATTGTTGTCTTACTTGTCAAGTACACAAGTCAATGGAGAAAGTTGTCGGTTGGTCAGCACATTTAATAGTGGGTGGATGCGAGAAGCTAATAGCTTTGCCATTTTTTTTTGCAATTTTCAATTCAAGATTTGAAATAGCAATTGTTGTCTTACTTGTCAAGCACACAAGTCAATGGAGAAAGTTGTCGGTTGGTCAGCACTCGTTACAATTTGTTTAATTTAATCTGATTCTAGTCGAATTCGATAGACTGCATTTGTCTCGTGTTCTTTTTCGAGTGTTTAAGAACAACTGAGTATAAGCATTCATAATATGATATTGTTTTCATTACAAATGATTCATTAATGTCAGCTATAGAAGAAATTCGCTGTCGTAGTTCCCAGAATAAATATTAGCTTCTTCGTAATGAGAAAAGTAAATATCCATCTTAATTAAAAAAATAGCGTCGTGAATTCCAACTTGACAAAAAATATATCTTTTTTCACTGATAAAAAGAATGACATTTTTGATACCCCTATAACAGCCACATTATTACATTAAAAACAAACAGGGTAAGCTATTTTTATTCTGATTATAGAGCCACCGATTTTTTATTCTTTTTTTATTTCATATTCAGGAAATGTTAAAAAAACTCGCCGACAAACATTTGTATGCATAATAAAAACCAATTGAGGAAAGCGCATCCAAAATATTAAACCATCTTTAACATTTGTCCATCTGTCCTCCAATACTTTTTTATTTCTCTGCACTCAGTGCCTCTACGACTGTGAAAATAATAAGAAAAATAAAAAAACTGTTGAATACCTATTCCAACATAAACAAGAACAACAAAATCGCTACTTTGAATATTTTTGTGCCGTTCCAAACTTACACTTTGTAATAATTGTTGATTTTTGATTCTTTAAAACTTCTACAAGCAACACTAAAATCTATCAATTTTATTTTTTGCTCTGTTGACGCATATCGTTACTTTATATTTAAAGCAAATTAAAGAAAATAAATATAAATTGAATGCATAATGAAACATGTTGCAATAAATATTAATTAATATTCAAGTAATCTGTAGCATACACAAAAGCAAACAATGTAATGTGTAGTTTTAGTAGAAAACTATTAGTTTAAAATAAGCTTAATTTAAATTATAAAATGCTGCTGCTGCAAAAAAATAAACAAAGACAGCAACTAGATTACAAAATGACAAAATTAAAAAAAAATAAAAATAAAAATAAATACATTGAAAAGAAAGCAATCATTTAAAATTAGTTGGTTTATGAATAACAGCAACAACAAGGAAACAAACTAGATTATATTAAAGTAAATACAAACATTATATATAATAAAAAAAGAAGAAAAATAACAAATATTTAAAAAATAAAAAATATACATATACACTAACAATGTAGAAATAATCCTATAATGACACAAAATAGTATACATGTATGCAAACATAGAAACAAATCAACGCACCTATCAACAACCAAATTTCCTAACCATGTAAAAATTTTCATATCCTCACCTAACGTTTCTCAAGTTTTCATTTTTTTATTTATAAAAAAAGGAAAAATTATTATTTAAGATACTTATAATGTATTTCCACAAATACAACAGAAATCACATTTGCAGCAACAAACAACAAAAGCTACATTAAGAATTTAATAAACTTATATATTTATTCGAAACTCACCATGACAAAGTGAATCGTTCTACAAATTGCTAATATAAATCATTATTAACAACTGAAATCTCAAAAAAGAATAAAAAGACATTTATTATAACCATATACTTATATATTTACTATACATACATAATAAATCCAAAAGAATAATAAATGAAAATAATAAAACTACTTACTTATAAAATAAAAACAAACGTTGGAAAGACTTTTATTTGACAATTAAAACAAGTTAAAAAAGCAGCTAAGTTCGGCCGGACTGAACATTTAGTATCCTACACCATATCCGAATATCTACAGGTAAAGCCAATTATCTGCCAGAGAAACTGGTGAAAAACGTAGCTAAAATCATCAAAGTACCGAATATTTAGAGGAACTGTTATATGAAAGTTATACGAAGGTGTGGACCTGTATGGGCAATTTTAAAATTAAAATGAATCTACCTACTTTAATTTGTTCAGAATCTATAGCGATTTTCACAGACGGACTTATCAAGAATATATATGCTAATACAATTTATATTTCGAGGTGATACAAACTGATTGACAAATTTAATATACCCTCCATACTCTGGTGAAAGGTATAAAACTAATATTGTCAAACTGTAGCTTAATTTTCAAAACGCAAATCAACTGGAAAAAATCAATGACTTAAAATTAGTCTTTAACTTAAGATGACACACTGACTATAAAAGCAGACCGTAATCAGACCCAAGTTGAATAGTTATGGCAAAGAAGATTCAATTTAGAATATCACAAAAAATCTTTTACTGATGATTTTCGGAGTGACAACGAAAAGTTAATTTTGATTATTTGCGCATCACGTAATTTACAGTTATATTTTATTCTGGAATATATGAAATATTCTTCAGTTGTTGATATTTTTAATACTTTAGGATTGAGTGACTTCAATATTTGCACTCATTCCCCTGAAACAACATAGACGACATTATGCGTATGGTAATTTTTTTATATGAACAGGTTTCTTATAAAATTCTATGTAGTTAGAATTACAACATACAAATTGTATGAATCTGAATTAGATATCACGAACATTAAGAATATTTAGTGCTGAACGGATCCATGTAAAAACACTTTAGTGGAACAATCGAGAATTTTTGAAACCAAAATTGATTGCAGAGTTTTGACATTCTACTAGAATATTTTCAACTTTGATAAGCTGACCACAGAAAGCATTGTATTTTCTAGGGATATGAAATCGAGTATTTATCTGATGCCCAAATTGATTGCAGAGTGATGACATTCTACTAGAATATGTTCAACGTTCATAAGCGCACCACAGATCGAACATCGAGCTGGAATTGTATTTTCAAAATAGTAGCGAGTGTTAAATAAGCATTTGCCAATCCTGAGTCGGGCTAGAAAAATACAATCGGATCTACATAAATCTGGATTTAAGTTAATCCTTGGACGAAGACTGTCAATATTGTAAGACGAAATGAAAACAGGGCGTCTCTGCTATATGAGTACTAATCTTATCTTATCGGCGAAAACGACGATCTTACACTGTCATATCAGTTTAGAATCTTCTTTTGTTTTGGAGGGTCTTTATATATTGTTTGGCTTGGACTATGGCCCTTTTTACAGCACCCAGTTCCGCTGTGAATATACCTGTATAGTTTGACAGTAACATTTACTAAGAAGTTACAAAAAAAAATACGACTTTCTCCATAGACAAATGAAAATATAGACAACGAAATGCTCTCACTGTTTATCTTCGAAAAAAATCGAATCAGCAGATGTCGTCTATATCGTTTCAGGGGTTTGAGTGGGAATATTGAAGTCACTCAATTCTAAAACGTTAAAAATAACAAAAACTGTAGGATATTTGTCAGTTGGAAATTGTTTCATAATAAAATAAATGTGAAAATTACGAGATGACATCAAAAAATTCCGGAATAATAAAGTGAAATTCTTGAAAAACGATGAAATGTGTTTTCGAAGTCGAGTGGCTTGAACGCGTAAATGAGCATGTTGACTATGCAAAACATGATGAGAGCCACCTGGAAAAAAAGACTAAACTAAATTTTCGTTGTCTATATCTTAATTTGTATATGCTTTCTCTCGAGAGAGAGAAAATGCAAAAAATAAACGGACGGCATTTCGAATTTTTTCGAACATTTGTAAGGTAACAGCTGCTCGCTAAAAACAACTTTGGAGCAAATCTTAACAACATAAATATGTTTATGCAGTTTATTGTTTTTATATTTTCATTACGAAAAATTAATAATAACCGTCTGCAACAAATATCTATTTTTCCTGGATCTCCAAATGATATAAGCGTGGGTGATGGTGTTCTCCTAAGTGAACCAAATATCTCATCATCCACTCTTTATTTTTTGTTTTCATCTTTACTTACGTTTTATTTATCCATTTTTGTTGATAAATTCAAGAGCTTTTTCCTTCAGAAATAGATTGTTTACAAAAGAACTGAGTATTGAACAGTTGCTGTTACTGGATAATTCTTACTGGGGAAATTTTCCCAGTAAAAAAATACTTACTATAGCTCTGTTCCAGAACCTGCCAGAATCTACAAGTTTTGAAATTTTTTTCGTTATCATTAAGGGAAATTCGTTTATAGTAGTAAAAACTTTAATATTCATGCAGTTCTGGAACAGACCAAATTTATTTTGCCCCTTATAATACATTGGAAGAGGTATCACTTTCCTTGCAGAAGGTCACCAATGTGAATAATCACTATATAATTTTTATAATGAATAATTATGTATATGTTACAAAACATCAGATGAGCGGCATTTATATCCTCCTAAGGGTGTATTTAAACGCACTAGGTTAACCCAATGAATCTATTATAAATGAGTGTTAGGAAGATAAAGTCATGCAATCATGTGATTGTTTTTCGACGGGATTGAATAATTTTTTGATTAATCAACTAAATGTATTAAATCCAGAGGGGCTAGCACTCAGTTCTGTAAACGTATCTTAAATTTTAAGTGCTGCCAGTAAGTTTAATAATCGATAATCGCAAATCCGATTATTATTATAGTTGGCAATGCGATCTGCGATGTATTTTGCGAATGTTATCGACTTTTCATCGCTAATTTGACACCGCTAGAATCGAAGAAAAAATACCAAAGACAAAATAAGCGAAGAATAGTTTTTCAACGAGAATTTTCAAAAAATAACTAAATTATTGTATAAAACGCCATGAGTAGTCGGTAATATCAAAGGCATATATTATGGCTCGATATAAATCTGTGTAAAAAATATAAAGGGGTAATAATCAGTGGGTGTCCGACTTGAGACCATTGAAGAGCTACAACAATCTTAGAAAACAAACTGTAAATGTTACAACCTACAAGGCTGGATTATTACCAAGAAGCTGTTTTTCATTGAGAGAAACATCGTCTAGTTGTTGAGTTCTGCAATTTTTAAATATTCTACACTCCTCCGCCAAATAATCATATTCTAGTACCGTTCAGACGCCCCACCCCCACCCAAATAATAAATACATATGTACATAGGCGACGGCGACGTTGGGTTAAGCCTACAAGCGATGACAAAATTTGGTGACTGGTAAGTTTCACATGTTCTTTTTCCAGCGAATTGCAAATTTCTCTAATGATATTGTGTTCAGGTTTTCTGCTCTACGTGGTACCCCATGAATAAATATTTGTTTAATTCCATTATTTAATTATGAAATTCTTATCAAATTTGTTAGTGCCAGCCATTTGTTGATCTTGTTATGTACACACTCTAAGACAAGGTCTCAGTACAACACGTATTCTGCCGCTGTTACGTTCATTCAAAAGAAAGGAGTTTAGGGAGGCTTAAGTATATGCTTGTTCTATCTTTATAAAAATTGGTTAATCAATTGGTACATTGATATCATGGCTTTCGATCCATTTCAATCTTCTAATGACAGTCACGTCTGCCTGCACAGAGGACTGCCTCCTAAAACAACTAATATTTATATTTGAGCAGAATAAATGTAACTTAAAATTCTGCAGTAACTGCAGCTATTTGCGTGGCCGCAACTGTTCTGTTGCTTTTCACATATTGTTAATGTAAGTGTGCAATGTTGACCTAACTTTGCTGGTACTTGGTTTCTCTGTTCTTTCTCTTTTGTGTCTGCATCTGTGCATCTTAAAACATCTGATCACAAGTGGGTGAACGGTTGGAGTAGCAGATTATATATTGTAAGTGTTGCTGTCTCCAGCATATAAAGGAAATGCCATAAAAAGTAGGTAGTCGGCGAGTCTTTTAAAATTAATTGTGTGGCTGTGTGTAGCTGCTACTGTTTACAAGTATGGTCGCCGAGTAAACCATTCAAACTGTATAAAGTTATCTCCATTCATGTAAACATATTCTATGACGCCAGTGGTTCAGCAGAATGTCGCTAAGTCCATTTGTATCAATATACAGTTATTTAAATTATCGGTTGATTGTAATTATGAGGAGCGAATGCTACTTATGGGGTTCCTTTAAATAGCTGTCTTTGATAAGATCTTTAAAAAATGTATGAACAAAGTCATAAAACTTGTTAAGCTTGCATAAGGATACGTATTCACTCTTTGTAACGTTAAACTCTATAACTCGGATAAGAGATTGGTGGCATATTAAACTCGTAATACTGTTTGGTTCACACAAATAAATAGGAAACTACGGAAATACAGGGATTGGTTGTAGTAAAAAAAATATATCTTTACAAAAAGGTTGAGAATGTCAAACGTAGTATGAAATACGAAGGAACAAAATACTATGGTTTAAAGTAGTTGCAGTATATTTATATTAATATTTTGGACCTAACTAATATTCCTTGCATGTTTATATTTATTTTAAAATGTAATAATTATTATTCTACTGTTTTTTAGAACCACTAATCACGTGTGAATAAAGAGAAGACTCCACGTATATGTCCAGTGGAATTCGTTGACATCAAAAAAGAGAACAAGAAAGACATTGATTGCATTTATTAGTCCAGAATACTTCTATTAAGATATAACTTTAAAAAGAAAATCGAAAACTTATTTAAATCCTTAGTATTACGAACACATCTGAAATACTACCACAACAACTACATAAAGCTACAGATTACGCATTAAAATGGGTAATAAAAATTCATGTTGTGCCTACTCGAGTCCACAATCGGACCGAAAGTCCAAAGATATACCGCCCGTCTATGAGGAACGTCATCATATACACCAACACACCTCGCAACATCATCTAACAGATAGTGTAGTTCACACAGCATCTACCGCTGCCATACACCACAATCCAGAAATGGTGGACAATTCACAAACTCTACAGCATATATCAGAACGCGAGGCGACAGAGGGAGAAGAAGACCCTTCTGTTGACCCTACCGCAGCCACAATGTTTCTCGAACGTTCAAAAGTGGAAAACGGGGGCATTACACGCAAACGATCTCAGCACCAAATAGCACAGCACAATTCTTCCGGTGGCTTGAAAAAGTCTTCTTCGTGTTCCACGATATACTTGGATGACAGTACAGTGTCCCAACCGAATTTAAAGAACACCGTCAAATGTGTTTCTCTAGCCATTTATTATCACATAAAAAATCGTCAATTTGACAGACGTCTAGATATTTTTGACGAGAAACTACATCCCCTGACACATGATCCCGTTCCCAATGATTATGATTCGCACAATCCCGAACACAGACAAATATATAAGTTTGTACGTACTCTATTCAATGCGGCCCAGTTAACTGCTGAGTGTGCCATCATAACTCTAGTCTATTTGGAACGTCTGTTAACTTATGCAGAACTGGATATAGCTCCTTGCAATTGGAAGCGCATGGTTTTGGGTATGCATCTAAAGTGTGCTTCACATTTTTTGTTTACTTATTTTACTTCCATTTTCGTTTTAGGCGCCATTCTGCTGGCCTCCAAGGTATGGGATGATCAAGCGGTATGGAACGTAGACTACTGTCAAATCCTTAAAGACATTACAGTCGAGGATATGAATGAGCTGGAAAGGCAATTCTTAGAACTTTTGCAATTTAACATCAATGTTCCATCATCAGTATATGCCAAGTACTACTTTGACTTGCGAACTCTGGCCGAAGCCAATGAACTGTCATTCCCCACTGAGCCTCTGTCCAAAGAGAGGGCACAGAAACTGGAAGCAATGTCACGAGTAATGCAAGATAAGGTTACTGCAGAAGCTTTGAAGAATGGCATTAAGAAATGGTCGTCTATGGACAACATAAGCCAAGGTGGACCTAGGCGTAGTGTAGCTATATTATCGTGATTTTTATTAGCCTATTAAGATGTAAGTATAATGCAATAAAAAAGCCCGAATCTATGTATATTAATTGTAACATTATAGTTCATTGTACACTTCACTGTAATCTAGAATTGAGATCTAAATATCTCTAGGACTAGTGGAATATTTTTACAATACAAAAACATATGTTATTTTCTGAATATTTCCGTCAGGCCTGTAGAGCTGTATATGTGTTGGCTCCAGTATTTCCACAACATGACAATTTTTCTGTCAATTTGTATTAAAACCTTTTAAGGACTGAGTTGTTATTAGAACCCTTAACGGTCGGCAGACTGTAAGCGGAGTGCATCAAATTGTTATTATGTAGTCTGACATAGTTATTTAGTTTATCCATAATCATAAAATGATCTGATATGGACACAATGTTATGGCCTGTTAATTGTTCGATTGAAAAATTTGAAACTTGCTCTCCAGACAGACTGACAGCTTCTTCCACAGCAAAATGGGGCCAATTTGTAACAATATAAAATTATATATGCACACAAAATGAGCTGATCCCTTTAAAGGGTAATGCTATGTGATATATGTCCAATCACGATAAATTTAACTATTAGTGATAATGAAAGTGGTATGAGATTCTCAATGTGTTTTTGCAAAAAAAGAAAAAATAAATATAATATCTTATTTCATACTTGCAATTTTATTCTTCAAATAATACAATTTTTAACATTGTTTAATCTTACCTTATATTTATTTTACAGGTTCGACAATGGTTTTGATGCAACATTTGAGGTTTGCAAACTATTTGAAAATGAAACGGAAACTAATTGCCAAAATTAAATATTCTTTTTTGTGTGCACATAACAATTTTCTTCGATATTAAAGCGTTTGCTTAGCAAAATGCTGCTGAACACAAAACTGAATATTATTAATACGTATTAATTCAATAGCGAAACGTTTTAAAGTAGAGAAGTACACATGAAATTACTATCAAATACAAAGAACTCCAATTATCAGCTACTACAACTGAACAACAAACGCAATTTTGAAACTAGATTTTAAACCCCAAAATAAACGAAACTAATTCGTTTAAATATTTTTATGGATCATTGATTTGGCTGCTATAAGAAAATAATTAAATTATTAAACCATTTTCTTTTAATGTTTGTTTTTATTTTTATTCTTTTTTTTTTTTGCATGTTAAATATTGTATTTGTATATTGAACAGATAAACTAAAGCAAAACTTTTGTAATGAATTTATGTGATGTTTAATTTATGTTTAATTAAATTTCTGAAACTTCCTCTTGTTTATAAATATGTTTTTATTGTATTGCAATTTTATACTGTAAGAATCCGGATTCCTTAAATAAACGAATGGATTAGAAGGTATAGGAATATGTAGAAATACAATGGCGTAGTAGGTATGTGACAATAGAAAATTGCAAACATTTTAACTATGATATGAAGTTGATACACGAGTATAAGTTTATTTTAAACTTACAACCAGCGTGATAAACAAAAAAATTTACGCCGTTGCAATAGGAATGATAAAATTTAATTTTAAACTGCTTAAGGATTACTAACTATAAAAGGTGACACAAGAATTTTAAATACCAAATACTGATATAAAGCCAGATATAAACGACCAGGAGCATTATGTGAAGTACGTAGAAGCACGTTTGTAGTCTTAGTTTTTTAAACTTCCGGAAGTGGAATATATTGAAGAGATAACAATGGGAGAAGCCAATAACTTGTAAGTGGTAATCACAATAATTACCCAATTGTCAAAAACATATAATTTTATATTTTTTATACATAATTCTAGCAACAAATACAAGACGTTTTATTGCGCGACATGATGATACGTTGTAGATAATTTTTGTTTACTTTTTTCCAAATTTTCGTTTTGTTCTAACTAAGCACTAATTTCATACGTACATATGTACTATGTCGTCAAAATATCCATCATTGTAAGTCATAAGTAATAAATCAAATCTTGCATACTGCATACCCGACGTAATTTACGTATTCAATAAATTTAAATATTTTACAATGAAAACAAAACAATAAATAATATAAAACAAAAATCAATTTCAAATATCAACAAAGTTGTTTGATTTACTAAATGGGTGGAATTTTAAATACCTATTGAAATAAACTTAAAAAGTGGGGTGGTTCGAAATCGATGTCAATTTTTTGGCGGATCTCCCTTATAAAACTTTATTTTGCCAATGGGGCTTCATGTTATGGAAATCTCGATTTTTTAATATTTGGCCATCAAATTAAAAATCGTCCTCTCTCATGGCACAATTGCAAAAGTAGAACAAATCTCCCTCCTAAATACAATGTTGTCTGTCAAACCATATTCACAATTAATACATGTTCATGTATTGCTGTAAATAAAAAGTAAAATAATGTCAAATTATTTTAAATTCAGTTCCAAAAGAAATTCAAATTTTCGACGTTAACGGCCAACAAATTGTACAATTTTGGGATAAGGGGATATAGTGTTACTATATAAGGTTTAATTTTGAAGAATAACTCATTCATTCATTCACTCATGTTTTGTGGACTTTCCAATGCAAGAATTTTGTTAAAAAAAATGGAAAATAATCAAGACCAATTTTTGCATGTGTAAATTTGACACTATACGACTCAGGTACAGAGTTGCATTTTTCCTAGTTTCTTGTAGTTGAGCAACCAAACCTACAGATGTGGCGATTTGGACAAAGAAAATAACAAAAATTGCAGAAGTGGGATGGATTCTTGTTCTGTGAAAATATAAAAGAAAAAATGTTTCCTTTGTACAATTTCTCTTTTTTATAAAAAATTTATTAGGTGTGTCTGGTTACCCTCAAATTTATAACAATTGTTGGAAATTGTTACTGGAAGTCGTCTGTTAACAAAAGATCAGCGACTTGGCAGTTCTTTCGCTGAAAGTTTGCAAATTTTTGCTGGACCAATTTCTTCTTGCAATCACTTGCAACTCTTATTCTCCTTCCGGACATTTTAAAACATATTTATTTTGAAAAACGCAAGCACAATTTTTTTGTTTTTCGATTCATTTTTAATTTTTGTGTTCTTAATTTCTTTTATTTGCGGATAGATTGAATATATATTTTTAAAAATAAATAAATATATATTAGAAACTTAAAATTCTATCACACAAAAATTAAGAAACTGATTATATAAATTGTTGTTCCCTTTTGTTATAAACATGGTAAAACTAAGAAGGTAAAGTCATTTTAAATAAGCATTCCCATCTCTGCATTTTCCGTAACTTACCTTGTCAAATTTCACTGTATAAAAATAGGTTCCCATCTCTGATTTGTGTGTATACAATGGATTTGTAAATATAAATTTTGACAATGTTGCCAAATGAATAATTAAAAAAAATGTTATATGATTGGATGACTTTACCTTTTTATTCTACCATGGTTATAAATGTTTAATTCCCAGGCATCTTGAATTTTTTGAATTTCTTTTGAAATCAAAATACTAAGTTTGTTGTCAATATAGTTTTCTTGGCCGACCTCATTGCTCAAGTATAAGGTCCCCTGCCAAACGACCTGACTACCAAATGCAATGTCAAAATTATTGTGATTGTAATCAAAGAGCAAAAGATAAACTAATAGCCAACAAAATGTAAGTAAATTTTTAAGCTTCGTAAAATTACAGAAATACAGCCTTCGCTATTTAACTCATTTTAAAAAAGAGAAAAAAATTGAAAAATATGGAAAAAACTTGTTGTACATAACTTTTAATGAGTCTGTTCTACCTTCTTATTGTGCCATGGTAAGAATCAGAATAGTATTCCTTGTTGTTACCATGGTACAATAAAAAGGTAAGGTAGAGCTATCAGCTGTTTACAATTTTTGTCTAAGTGTGCCCGACTTCTGCCATTTTTTTGTATGTATTTATTGTTTTGAAAATGATAAATAATTTTTCCAAAACCAATAATTGGAAGACATGTACATTGCGGCTCGCATATTAAAGTTATCAACCAGCCATGAAATTGAAAGACTGAACAGTTTGGATCATGTTTTTGAGAGAAAATCTGGTCATTTCATTCATTGTTCGCGCTATTTGACTCATTAAAATATGAGGGAAAGTATGAAAAAACAAAAATATAAAATTTTGAATGAGTTTGACAGAAAGCGGGCATAGCCTCAGGGCTGTATTTCTTTAGTTTTACGAAGCTGTTCTACCTCCTTATTGTACCATGGTTGGTACTACCAGAATTATAAAGTACAGTAAATGTATTTGTGGTCTTAATCCGGGTAGATATTTTGTATGTAAACGTACTTTAATATTGACCATAACTATCCGTACTATTTCAAGTTCGTCTTAACAATTGTCATGAAACAATAGAGATGCCATATTATTGAATATACAAGATACGAGGAGACAAACTACAATTTAAATCCGTTTTTGCCGTTCTCATGATGTGTTTTGTGTGTGGAGTCAGATGAAATTCAATTATTTTTATTAAATTTTTAATTTTACAAGGTCCTCACATCATATTTTTGTATTTGTAAAGAACACCAATACAGCTGCATTTATAATTACACGTCATATAAATTTTTACATGCATGCAGAAAAAGTAGCCAATCGCATGTTTACAAATGGTCAAAAGAATGTAGGGATTCAAAACCAAAACAACTGTAAAACCCGTGTTGTCCGTAAATACCCTGATTCCCATAAAAAACATGAATAATTGGTATTCGGGACCTTCTTTGTATAAAATAAATAAATAAAACAAAAAAATCCAGCTATTTTGATCTCTATATGTCAAAGAACTTTGCTGCGCCCATCATCAATTTTTGGACGATTTTTTATATTTTCGTAGTTAACATTTTCATTCAGTAAATAAGTCCACAATAACCTTCCGAAAAAAATTAAAGAATATTGACAAATGGCACTAAAAATCAGCTGTGCTCTTGGTATAGTACATGGTAGAAGAATATAGGTAGACGCGTCGACACATCTGCTGGGACAATGAACTGTCAAACCAATTTTGGAATTGAAAATGTTGAATGAAAAGTTATTTAAATTTGTAAAAATTGTTGAAAAACGCGAATTATAATAGCCTCCGAATGACGTAGTATAAGAAAACAAATAAAATTCTACTTATATTTGAAAAAACATTTAAATTTTTTTGACATATCAATGCTCCCAAGCGTTGATGCATCTACCTGTATTCTTCTGCCATGGTATAGTAGACCGGTTGAGAGAAATTTGTCTAATTTGGAAACTCTACCGAGTCAATCATTTATATGCGTATGTGTGCCGATGGGGAGGATATTTTTCGGTGTAATATAAAAGTTGAATGTGTTCATTAAACTTGGATCCGTCAAGACACAAGGCTTACTAGATAAGAATTGCTGCATTAATTGCAATAAATTAAACTAAAAAGTGTAAATAAATTGATATCAAAGTTCAACAATCCCCAAATAGATTGGCAACACTAACATGTAGTGAAAATAAAATAAAGAAACGTCAAGTGACAGAGGAAACAAGTGACGGAATTTTTTCATCTTCGCATCGGAACAAAATTTTCCTGTGATTTTAATTGTGTATATGGATAAATACAGACGGAAAATTTAATAATAAACTTTTCGCAATTTGCCGCGACAGTGAAAATATTAGTACGACACGAAAAACTTCGAATACGACAAAATATAAAGAAAATTTGATAACATAACACATAGTACCAGAGGAAAAAAAACAAGAAAGTTGACAGCTAATAGCAGAGGAAGAGTCACAACACTCGCATATACACATTCACGTCAATCAATTTATTTTGAGAACATAACAAGTGATTACCAACAAGAGGGAGTGTGTGGAAGAGCGAGAGAGTGAAACAGAGTGGAAAACTATAAAAACAAAGATAGTAAAAGCAGATTTATTCGACGGAAAAATTTCGTTTTGTCAACTGCGTTAATTAATTTTGTACGGAGTCAGCAAGCGAGCGACTTTATTGGAATACCGTTCTGAGGACAAAAATAAAAACAAAGCTGCGACACAATGGATGACACCAACAATTCATCCTCGGCTGCTTTTCAAGTTGCGGGGTAAATAAATTGCATACATTTACAATACTTTATTGATCATCTTGTGGATATTGAGCACGGTGTAACATTAGTGAACCATCGTTATTCTTAAAAATTTAATAATATTAGATAATATAATGCGATGCACTCAGATAACACTGCAATTTAGTATTTGCCAGTGAAAGTCTTGTTCGTCTGACGTCAAAGTTAACAAAACATTCGTAACTAAAACATGAAATGTCTTTCGAAATATTGCATTAGATAAGTTGTAGCTGTTGTTGGGATTAAGGGTTCAGCGATTGGAATCGCCAACAAATTTATTTTTTAGCAATCAAGTTAATTTTACGAATTGTGAATTGTCCAGGGATGCCATAATATTTTATGTTTGTTGGATATGCTAACAGAATTCGCCAAATCAAAATCTCTTCATCGATTTCTTGTTCAAAATTGGTTCCCGATGTTTACGTTTAGAAAAACATTACTTCATTAGTTTTTTCTTATATACTTGTGTAACTCCGATCCGAAGATTGAAAATACTGGTTAGTAACGAATGTGATGTGATGTATGCCAATCGTTTTTTGTGGACAATTTCACGACGATTACTTTTAGCCGTATTTAATTTTTTTTTGTTCAGATTTTTGTCATCTTTTTTATTTCGAAATTGAGAAATGCTCAAGTTTTGCATTGTTAACTCAACGTAATCACATCTACAGATGGCTCATTAGTGCTACAAGTTGTGGAAAGAGTATTTTAAGCCAATGTAAATATTATTTTTTTTTTTAATTTTTCAGAAGCAAACAAGTAATGGATGTTGCACCCACCAATAAATCACCATCATATGTTAAACTCTTGATTAAAGCTTCCAATCAGCAATATGACGACCAAATAATCGAAAGCGACCTTTCTTGGACGGTAAAGAGACTAAAGTCCCATTTGGCATTGGTTTATCCCAGTAAACCGGTAAGTATTGCAATATATAATTATACTATATAAAAGGTAGGGTATATAATGTTGCAAATTCACAACTTATGCTTTAAAAAACACAATTTTATTGGAAGTATGTTGTAGGCATGCTGAGTAAAAATGAATTGATAATTTGTTTACTGTTTATATTTATTTATTGTATTTAACCAGTTTTATGCATATTGGCGAATAAAACTGGAAGTGTGCATATTATTTTGTTTTGTTTATCACAGCTGTTGTCTTTCCCGTATCTACTAGAAGAAATTTCATGAAGTATATAAACATAGATTGATTTCAATGCATATTCATTTGAAAAGTGTACAAACCATTTTTATAGATCTGGATATGTGTGACCTGTCATTTCAGAAATAGCTTCGGGCCAGAAACGTCGGCTTTAGGCTTCAACATAACATTAGTTCCAATGTAATAAATTATTTTCTTTTGAAAACTAAAGCATTTCTTTACCTAGTATTGTTGTTTATAAAACAAATGACATGTTTGTTTATTCAAGTGTTTTTGTTTTGCTTTTATCAGAAGCTTTCTTATCATTTTTTACACTTGCCGAGAGATCGACAAGTGGCTGTTTTCTATTTGCTAGAATTTCTACGTTTCAATATTCGTTCTCCGCACCGAAAAAGGCACCATAACATTGTGTTTGATAGAAATTAAATGCCAGACGTAATTGCAGGGCTTGAATATCAATGAATCTCGTTAGTCAATAAGTTGACGTATGCTCACATGCAATCAAAACACTGGTATTGTGGGCGATATTTTTGAAGTATAGTTTCTGCTTAGTTTTCTTTTATTGAACTTAATTTTCTTCACATGACTCTAAATATTTTCTATTCCATTTTTTTAGCCTGTGGGAGATCAGAAGTTAATCTACTCTGGTCAATTATTAAATGATAATTTGCAACTGAAGGATGTTATACGCAGCTACAAAGACGTTTATACTCACAATCATATAATTCACTTGGTTTATACACCGAAAAACTTGCCTCCAGTCCCTCCAGCAGCGGCTACCTTGAAAAAATCCAAACCAACTTCGTCAACTTCCCCAGGATCTAACAGCATGCATCTGAAGATGGAATACGTCAGAGGCATACGTCATCTAGTGTTGGTAATACATCTACTAATCAAAATGGAATTCAAAATCAGAGAAATCCTATGGGCTACTATTCTCAATATATGCCGCAATCTACAACTACTAGTGGCGGAGCTGGACCTCCATTGACAGTTCCTGATTATAGCCAATACAATATGCAAGCGCTGGCAATGCAGCAAGCCGCCATGTACACATGGATGCAACAAGTCTACACCCAATATATGGAACAGTGTTTAAGAGCGTAAGTTCAAAACATAATGTAGAAAAGGGTGGAGGTATATAATTTAGAGGGATTAAATTGTAATATCGTTCACCATTCTGGTTGTTTCTTTTATTTTCTCAACCAACACATATTGTTTAATGCAACCGTCGCTCAACCTAGCGGCAGTCCGATGATATTTAACCATCGTATGTCCTTAGAAAACTAGATTTTCGATTTGTTTACATATACACAATATAAGTTATGCATATCAAATGCACTATTTGTACATCATTTCTTTTTGTACGTGTACCATTTCTGTTTTAGGGATCACCAGTAAACTTGGGTATATAACTAGTTTAATTATATCATAATCTATTTCAAAAATTATTTACAGGTCTAACAACTTGAGTGGGACTTCAGACGATGGCAATAGAACAGCACTGCTGCCTTTTTCTGCATTTCCACAAAATCCATTTTTACCCCAATTTCCACAAACTGTGATACATAGCGTGGCTCCAAATGCCACAATGACAGCTAATACGTTGCAGAACAACAACAGCCGGCTCAGGAGCCAGAGCAGCAACCCGCGCAGGCGCAAGTTGCTGCACCCCGGTTTCCCAATATGCCGCAGGAGGAAGCCGATAATAGAGATTGGCTGGACAATATATTTTCAATTACTCGGTTGGCCTTATTTTTGACAATATTGTATTTTAATTCCTCGCCCCTACGTTGTTTAGCTGTGGTCATTATAGCAGGTGGCATATATTTGTAAGTCAAGTTAATGCATTAGAAAGGTAATTCATGGGACTATTAATATAATCTAAACTACATTTCAGATATCACATTGGCGTCTTTCGTTTTCGCCATGAACGGAATAATAACAACTTGAACCGCAATAATAATGCAGTTCAAAATGCTGCCGTCGATCAAATTAGACAAGGAGTTGGTCAGCAGCAACCCCAAGAGAGCAAGCGAATGCAGCACCCGAAAATAATGACAATGAAACAATGGCGATGCTCCGGCCGCAGTGGTTAATAATACTGACCAACCAGCAAATGCTAACAATTCAAATGCAGCAGGCGGAAGTGAAGTTGTTCGCCAATGACAACAATGAATCGATGATTTCCACATGCGCCACATTTGTTGTAACATTTTTCACTTCATTGTTGCCAGAAACACCAGCCATCTAAATGAGATGGTGCAACAACACCACATTATTAATGCTTTAATCCTCAGCATATATTTCCCCACATAGATTATCCTCTAATTTCCACATTAGCCGTTATTGATTGATTGCATTGGACCGATCCCGATAACCCTACATATTTATTGCACATATTTAATTAAGCCTTATGTTTAGAGCCAAACTTTACTTCACTTTGGGAAACTTTATTCGTTCATGTGGACGAAATTAAACTGTTTGTTTTCTCCTTTTCAGTTTATATCAATCTGCATTACAATTAAATTTTTAGTAATACTGTGTATAGAATTTATAAGTGCGAGAAAACTATTATATATGAATGTTATATTTAAATTACTGTTTCCCCTTTTTGTTTCGTGTATACGTGTTTATAATTATATATTTTTCTTAGATTAGTTTAATATAATAGATTGAAAGAAAAAACTCAAAACTACATGTAAAAATATTAATAAAAAACTGAATGTAAAAATCTCACGTTTTTAATTTCAAGCATTAATAACCGCTTTAACTTTCAAAACAAATACAGATATTAAATATTACAAAATTAGAATATTGGCGAAATATTGCATGAATATATATAAAAAGAACATAGAGACCATTACTTCATACGTAAGGGTAGAACACAGAAAGACTGCCTAACTAACACTTACACTTAAACTAGTATACGCTGACACTTGACACAAGAATAGACAATCTAATATGGTACTTGACTTTTAGTTTTTTTTTTTTTATTCACATCCAAAGCACCTATGTTAGACGTGGAACATATTTTACAACATTTATAAATGAGATGGTAATTGGGCTTAAAAATCTAAAGACTGATATTTTATACTTATTTCATTACTATTAGCTAAAGCCTAGACTCGAAAGATTTGTTTTAAGTATATCTTTAAGGAGTCCTCAAAGTTTGTAAAGGATTTTTTTACCAGTGTTGGACGCTCTGTTGCTCGTCTCTATCTGCAGATCATTTAAGCGCAATTTAAGCAAATTATGCAGACTAAAAGTGATTGATGTTTACAAACAATTTGTTTAGTTTTTCGTCTTTTTGATGGATTATCCGTAAAAAAAAACCTTTGACAGCAAGAGAAGATAGGTTGAAACTCGTCTTCGTTGTTAGCCCCGGGCCCTGTTTTATATTACAAATTATTACTCACCCCAATTATGAAAAAAATTCTCATACATTTTGTTCTAATTCCCATTGTTTTGTTGTGGAATAATGTGAATACCTTTGGTAACATTTATCGCTTTGAAATTGCATGGGATTTTTTTTTTTGAAAAAAATGAAAATGTCTAAAATGACATACCATTTCACAGTTATCAGCAAATATAATTTAATGTTCGAAATATCAGCTGATTTTGTTTTTTCCCATAATTTGGTAATAGCAAATCAATGTGAATTGCAATTCCCACGACATTTATTTTGTGAGTGAACTCTTATTCCCTTGTGAATGGGAACTCCCTTTTATTCTGTAATAGGGGTGACTATTAACTTAAAGAAAAAGTTATGTTCACGATACTTAAACTAATTTCATTTGCTGTTAGAATATCTAAAAACTAAAATGGGTTAAAAATAAATTTTAAAATAATGGCAATCGGCCCGAAGAAAACAGTTATTTCTAACCATAAAGACCCCAATGCCGAAATTATTTTTTCCATTATTTATTATAAAAGGAGTTTTGTTTATTAATTAAGATTTCGTGATTGTCAAAGTAAATAGAAGAATGCATGTTTCCGATTTGGTCAAAATAGTTCCATAACATTTTCCCTCAAATCTGTAGCTTTCGTATATCTTTGGAACCAACCTTTATCTTCTATGGTTATATCTATATGCATCAATACACTTTTCCCACCAACTCAAAATAATAAGGATATTATTTGCCGGCTTTCTAAGTGATTTCGGTCCAAATTCATATTTATTTTTATATTTTGCGGAAGGCCTTAGGCACTAGTATCACAACTCAAAGGTCTTAAGCAATTTAGGTTGGGAAATAATGTCTTATGAATTTATGAAAATGGCAGATTTTTGGAAAGAAAGAAAATCCTATGGATTTCACAGGAAAAAATTTTTTAACAAAAATAATAATATTTTTATACCCTCCACCATACATAGTATGGAGATATATTAAGTTCGTCATTCCGTTTGTACTCATCGAAATAATAATTTTAGACCCAACAACATAATATTCTTGATCAGCGTAAATTTTAAGACGATTTAGCCTACTCCAGCTGTTTAATCACGCTACAGTTCAAACGAATACAGACAGTAGTACTTTACCGCCGGAAGAGAGATTTATATACGAGCCCATATAACAGTACCCCTGATATTCTGTATTTTGATGATTTTAGCCACATTTTTCAAGGACTTGTCTGAAATT